>NC_053023.1:215966417-216251392 GCF_003073215.2 Triticum urartu
TCCCTTTGTATGGAACAAATTATGCCTCTAATTTTTCTCAGCTTGTGTAACCTGCACACTCAAAACACGTTGAGAAACTAAACATTCATACGTGTCAGCATCTTCAGCAGCCATGTATTGCGTCTCATGATCAGAATCCTCTCCACCGTGTTCTTCATGTGTAATAAGAGCCAAAGTCTCCTCATCATAGTCACTAGCAGACTCATACCCACCATCCTCAGTAGCAATCATCACACGCTGAGATTGGCATTCTCTCGCAAAATGTCCTCTTCCCTTACAACGACGACAAATAATCACTTGTGTGCTCTGTTGATGCCATGGAAGAAGAAGAGCTCTGCGCAGGTCCAGCAGGTGTGCTCTTGGCAGATAGTGGTGGTTGAGCCTGCTTGCTTGTATCACGGCTGGAGGTGGCACCTGATGGAGGTGCTGGTGGAGTGGAGGTAGAGGATGCATGTGGTGTCCATGATCAAGATCGACCTGCAGAAAAGTTAGTTCGCGCCAATGCCTGTCGATCCTGCACTTCACGTTCAGCTTTACAAGCAAGATGAAATAAATGAGTGATATTAGTATACTCCTTATACTCTAGAATGGTCTGAATCTCTCTATTTAATCCACCCATAAAACGTGCAAGCATAGCTTCATTCTCCTTAATAATACCACATCTAATCATGCCAGTTTGTAATTCCTGATAATATTCTTCTATAGAATTTTTTCCTTGTCGTAAACGCTGCAATTTTTGAAGTAATTCACGTTGATAATATGGTGGAACCCAACGAGTATGCATAGTAGTTTTCAAAGCAGCCCAAGTAGCTGGAATAGGATATAATCTACAATGTTTAGACTACCAAACACATGCAAAGCTAGTGAAAGCACAAACAACAGTAGGAACACGTCTCTCCTCAGGATATTGTAAATATGTAAATTGTTTTCAGTTTCTAACTCCCAAGTAAGATATATATTAGGAACATATCTACCCTCAAATGGTGAAATATTCAATTTTAGTTTAGGAAGATGGTCATGTACCTCAGGTGGTGGTGCAGCCCTACCGTTGCGATGATATGCATGAGGACGACCTGGTGGTGGTGGTGCTGGTGGTTGCACGTAGTTCTGATTTTGGTCAACCTCATCCTCGTAATGGTCCTCCACCTCTGCAGTAGCAGCAGGAGCGGCAGAAGCATCAACAGCAGCACCAGAATTTTGCCCAGGGTCAATGGGAACGCGCTGTGCTCGTCCCTCTTGATTTGGAAAGCGACGTTGTTGTTGTTGTTTTTGTTGTTGTTGTTGTAGAGGTGCGTTAGGGGCAGCCGGTGGTTATCGAGATTTGTTTCGAACGTCTTCTCCATGCCATCTATCTTCTCCATGGCCTCTTCAAATCTGTTTAGCACATCTTGCACTTGTCCACTCATCATTTGCTGAAATTTATCATGCAACTCCTTATTCATCATGTTCTCCCAGTCAGTCTCGTCAGCTTGTGATCCTGCCATGGTTAGCAGCAATAGAAACACACAAGAATATGATCCTACAGACTACTAACAAGAGGTGGTGGTGGATGTCACAAATCCGTCAAGCAAATCTCAAATTCTTACCAGGTCTTACCCAGCAGCAGGCGGTGATCGGCAACCGTCGTAGTCAAAACTCTCAAAGCTTGGATAGAACGATTACCAGGGAGAGTCAAACGCACGACGTAGATGTATGTGGAGCTGGGAAGGCTTATAATATGGTAGCAAAAAGGGTCAGCAATAATCAATTCAAAGATGCAAAGTTGAATAAACGCTCAACGACGGTACTGTGCTGGTCCTAGGCTAGACCGTGCTAGAGCGCGAGCCTAGAACACTAACAAAAATCACGGTGCTGCACGTAAACAAGGGAAAAGCACACTCTGGAACTTCTTTTTCGCTCTATTTTTTTGGCGCTCTTTTTTTTGCGCTCCTTTTTTTGAGAAAAATCACTATAATGGCGAGTGTCTCAAAACTCTTCCCTCGTCAAACTGACAGGATGGGCACGATTTTTTTTTGACTTTTTTGTTTTCCGAAATCAGGGCAGCAATGACGAAAAAGTGCGACAAAAAATCACTATGATGGCACGTGGCTCAAAAGACTCAGAAAAGCCTAAAAATAGGATAGGGAAAAAATATTTTTGCCTGTGAAAATTTTGGCCTAAAAACTGCCCAGGGGTCTCCAGACTCTTTTTTTTTCTTTCGAAACCTACTCAGGCATGGAAACACGAATCAGAAATTAGACGGACCTCGAAAACAAACCTAATATGAAAGGAACTCGGATTGGTGGTGGATATATGATGGTAGGATATGGCAGCGGTGGTGGTATATGGATACAGATTGGTGGTGGTATATGGATATGGATTGGTGGTGGTATATGGATATGGATTGGTAATGGTATATGGAGACAGATTGGTGGTGGTATATGGATACAGATTGGTGATCGTATATGGAGACGGATCGATGGCGGATAAGCGGTGGTGGTAGATGGTAGGGGCGATGATGATGGTGCGACGGCGGCGTGACAACTTATGACCAAAACTCGAAACTCTAAAAGACTAGACTCTAAGACTAGCAACTAGACACGACGATGCAACCGCAAATTCAACAAAGCAAAGTACTGAAAAGACTATGCAAAGGCTCAGATTGGTTCGGATATGATGAACTAACCCTAATTTTTTTGGCTTTTTTTTCGTGGACTGTAGGTATGAAGAACAGACTCGATCTAAACTACGAAAAACTATAAAATCTCACCGAGCAACCTGGAAATCTAATACCACTTTAATTTATCATGAACTTAGTACCTGATAGTATTTTGCATATCTATGTTGTAGATCAATTGCTCACGTATAGCTTCCCCATTTTATTTATGATATGTTCCTAGAGAAAACTATGTTGAAAGATAATAGTAGCAATGATGTGGATTGGATCCGTGATCTGAGGATTGTCCTCCTTGCTGCACCGCTAGGTGACATAACTATTGCAGGAGCAAATGCAGACGTTATGAACGTTTGACAAAGCTCGGTATGATGACTACTTAATAGTTTAGTGCACCATGCTTTACGGCTTAGAACCAGGGCTTCAAAAAATGTTTTTGAATGCCACAGAGCATATAAGATGTTCTAAGAGTTGAAATTGGTATTTCATACTCATGCCCGTGTCGAGAGGTAGGAGACCCCTGACAGTACTTTGCCTACAAGATGGAGGAGAATAGCTCAATCAGTGAGCATGTGCTCAGATTGTCTGGGTACTACAATTGCTTGAATCAAGTGGGAGTTAATCTTCCAGATAAGATAGTAATTGACAAAAGTTCTCTAGTCACTATCACCAAGTTACTAGAACTTAGTGATGAACTATAATATGCAAGGGATGATGAAAGTAATTCCCAAGCTCTTCGCGATGCTGAAATTGGCGAAGGTAGAAATCAAGAAATTGCATCAAATGTTGATGGTTAACAAGACCACTAGTTTTAAGAAAAGGGCAAGGGAAAGAAAGGGAATGTCAAGAAGAATAACAAGCAAGTTGCCACTCCCATGAAGAAGCCCAAAGCTAGACCCAAGCCTGAAATTGAGTGCTTCTACTGCAAAGGAAATGGTCACTGGAAGCGGAACTACCCTAGATACTTGGTGGATAAGAAGGATGGCAAAGTGAACAAAAGTATATTTGATATACATGTTATTGATGTGTACTTTACTAGTGTTTATAGCAACCTCTCAGTATTTGATGCTGGTTCAATTGCTAAGAGTAGTAACTCAAAACGGAAGTTGCAAAATAAACTGAGACTAGTTAAGGGCGAGGTGATGATGTGAGATGGCAGTGATTCCAAGGTTTATAAGATCACCATCGCACACTCCCTTTACCTTCGGGATTAGTGTTGAACCTAAAATAAATGTTACTTGGTGTTTGCGTTGAGCATAATATGATTGGATCACGTTTATTGCAATATGGTTATTCATTTAAGTCAAAGAATAATTGTTATTCTGTTTACATGAATAAAACCTTCTGAGGTCATACACCCAAGGTGAATGGTTTATTGAATCTCGATCGTAGTGATACACATATTCATAATATTGAAGCCAAAAGACGCAAAGTTAATAATGATAGTGCAACTTATATGTGGCACTGCTGTTTAGGTCATATTGGTGTAAAGCGCATGAAGAAACTCCATGCTGATGAGCTTTTGGAATCACTTGATTATGAATCATTTGATGCTTGCGAACCATGCCTCGTGGGCAAGATGACTAAAACTCCATTCTCCGGAACAATGGAGCAAGCAACTGACTTATTGGAAATAATACATACTGATGTATGCAATCCGATAAGTGTTGAGGCTCGCGGCATGTATCGTTATTTTCTGACCTTCACAGATGATTTGAGCAGATATGGGTATATCTGCTTGATGAAACATATGTCTGAAACATTTGAAAAGTTCAAAGAATTTCAGAGTGAAGTGGAAAATCATCGTAACAAGAAAACAAAGTTTCTGCGATCTGATCGTGGAGGAGAATATTTGAGTTACGAGTTTGGTGTTCATTTGAAACAATGTGGATAGTTTTGCAACTCACGTCACCTGGAACACCACAGCGTAATGGTGCGTCCGAACGTCATAACCGTGCTTCATTAGATATGGTGCGATCTATGATGTCTCGTACCGATTTATCACTATCGTTTTGGGGTTATGCATTAGAGACAGATGCATTCACGTTAAATAGGGCACCATCTAAATCCGTTGAGACGACACCATATGAACTATGGTTTAGCAAGAAACCTAAGCTGTCATTTCTTAAAATTTGGGGCTGCGATGCTTATGTGAAAAAGTTTCAAACTGATAAGCTCGAACCGAAATCAGAGAAGTACGTCTTCATAGGATACCCAAAAGAAACTGTTAGGTACACCTTCTATCACAGATCCGAAGACAAGATATTCGTTGCTAAGAATGGATCCTTTCTAGAGAAGGAGTTTCTACCGAAAGAAGTGAGTGGGAGGAAAGTAGAACTTGATGAGGTAATTGTACCTTCTCCCAAATTGGAAAGTAGTTCATCATAGAAATCAGTTCCAGTGATTCCTACACCAATTAGTGAGGAAGCTAATGATGATGATCATGAAACTTCAGATCAAGTTACTACCGAACCTCGTAGATCAATCAGAGTATGGTCTGCACTAGAGTGTTATGGTAATCCTGTTCTGGAAATCATGTTACTAGACCATGACGAACCTACGAACTATGAGGAAGCGATGATGAGCCCAGATTCCGCAAAATGGCTTGAGGCCATGAAATCTGAGATGGATCCATGTATGAGAACAAAGTATGGACTTTGATTGACTTGCCCGATGATCGGTGAGCCATTGAGAATAAATGGATCTTCAAGAGGAAGACGGACGCTGATAGTAGTGTTGCTATCTACAGAGCTCGAATTGTCGCAAAATGTTTTCGACAACTTCAAGGTGTTGACTACGATGAGATTTTCTCACTCGTATCGATGCTTAAAAGTCTGTCTAAATCATGTTAGCAGTTGCCGCATTTTATGAAATTTGGCAAATGGACGTCAAAACTGCATTCCTTAAAGGATTTCTTAAAGAAGAGTTGTATATGATGCAACCAGAAGGTTTTGTCGATCTTAAGGGTGCTAAAAAAGTGAGCAAGCTCCAGTGATCCATCTATGGACTGGTGCAAGCATCTCGGAGTTGGAATATATGCTTTGATAAAGTGATCAAAGCATATGATTTTATACAGACTTGCGGTGAAGCCTGTGTTTACAAGAAAGTGAGTGGGAGCACTACAACATTTCTGATAAGTATATGTGAATGACATATTGTTGATCGGAAATATTGTAGAGTTTTCTGGAAAGCATAAAGGAGTATTTGAAAGGAGTTTTTCAAAGGAAGACCTCGGTGAAGCTACTTACATATTGAGCATCAAGATGTATAGAGATTGATCAAGACGCTTGATATAATCTCAATGAGTACATACCTTGACAAGATTTCAAAGTAGTTCAAAATGGAACAGTCAAAGAAGGAGTTCTTGCCTATGTTGCAAGGTGTGAAGTTGAGTAAAGACTCAAAACCCGACCACGGTAGAAAATGGAAAGAGAATGAAAAGTCATTCCCTATGCCTCAGCCATAGGTTCTGTAAAGTATGCTATGTTGTACCAAAACTATTGTGTACCTCACCAAGAGTTTGGCAAGAGGGTACAATAGTGATCCAAGAGTGGATCACTGGACAGCGGTCAAAAATATACTTAGTGGAATAAGGAAATGTTTCTCGGTTATGGAGGTGACAAAGAGTTCATCGTAAAGAGTTACATCAATGCAAGCTTTGACACGGATCTGGATGACTCTAAGTCTCGATCTAGATACATATTGAAAGTGGGAGCAATTAGCTAGAGTAGCTCCGTGCAAAGCATTGCAGACATAGAAAATTTGCAAAATACATACGGCTCTGAATGTGGCAGACCCGTTGACTAAATTTCTCTCACAAGCAAAACATGACCACTTTTTTGGGTGTTAATCACATAGCGATGTGAACTAGATTATTGACTCTAGTAAACCCTTTGGGTGTTAGTTACATGGAGATGTGAACTAGTCACATAAAGATGTGAACTATTGGTGTTAAATCACATGATGATGTGAACTAGATTATTGACTCTAGTGCAAGTGGGACCCTCAAGGAAATATGCCCTAGAGGCAATAATAAAGTTTTTATTTAGATTTCCTTATATCATGATAAATGTTTATCATTCATGCTATAATTGTATTAACCGGAAACTTAGTACATGTGTGAATACATAGACAAACAAAGTGTCACTAGTATGCCTCTACTTGACTAGCTTGTTGAATCAAAGGTAGTTAAGTTTACTAGCCATAGACATGAGTTGTCATTTGATTAATGGGATCACATCATTAGAAAATGATGTGATTGACTTGACCCATCCGTCAGCTTAGCACGATGATCGTTTGGTTTGTTGCTATTGCTTTCTCCATAACTTATACATGTTCCTATGACTATGAGATCATGCAACTCCCGGATACCGGAGGAACACATAGTGTGCTATCAAACGTCGCAATGTAACTGGGTGACTATAAAGATGCTGTACATGTGTCTCCGATGGTGTTTGTTGAGTTGGCATAGATCGAGATTAGGATTTGTCACTCCGAGTATTGGTGAGGTATCTCTAGGCCCTCTCGGTAATGCACATCACTATAAGCCTTGCAAGCATTGTGACTAATGAGTTAGTTGCGGGATGATGCATTACGGAACGAGTAAAGAGACTTGTTGGTATCGAGATTGAATTAGGTATAAGGATACCGACAATCGAATCTTGGGCAAGTAACATACCGATGACAAAGGGAACAACGTATGTTGTTATGCGGTTTGACCGATAAAGATCTTCATAGAATATGTAGGAGCCAATATGAGCATCCAGGTTCCTCTATTGGTTATTGACTGGAGATGTGTCTCGGTCATGTCTACATAGTTCTCGAACCCGTAGGGTCCGCACGCTTAACGTTCGATGACGATTTGTATTATGAGTTATGTGATTTGATGACCGAAGTTTGTTCGGAGTCTCGGATGAGATCGGGGACATGACGAGGAGTCTTGAAATGGTCGAGAGGTAAAGATTGATATATTGGAAGCCTATATTCGGACATCGGAAATGTTCCGAATGATTCAGGTATTTTTCGGAGTATCGGAGAGTTACGGGAATTCGCAGGGAGAAGTATTGGGCCTTATTGGGCCATACGGGAATAGAGGAGGCAGGCCAAAGAGAAGGACACGCCCCCTGGGTCCGAATTGGACTAGGGGGAAGGGGGCAGTTTCCCCCTTGTCCTTTCCTAGTCCCTCTCTCTTTCCCTCTTTTTCTGTCCTACTCCGGAAAGGAAAAGGGGAATCCTACTAGGATTGGGAGTCCTAGTAGGACTCCCCACACTTGGTGCGCCCCCTCTAGGGCCGACCTCCTCCTCCCCCCTCCTTTATATACGTGGGCAGGGACACCCCAAAGGCACAACAGACAATCTCTTAGCCGTGTGCGGTGCCCCCTCCATAGTTACACACCTCGTTCATATCATTGCAGTGCTTAGGCGAAGCCCTGCGCCGGTAGCTTCATCATCACCATCACCACGCCGTCATGCTGACGAAACTCTCCCTCAACCTCGGCTGGATCTAGAGTTCGTGGGACGTCACCGAGCTGAACGTGTGCAGATCGCAGAGGTGTCGTACCTTCGGTACTAGGATCGGTCAGATCGTGAAGACGTACGACTACATCAACCATGTTGTCATAACGCTTCCACTTAAGATCTACGAGGGTACGTAGATAATACTCTCCCCTCTCATTGCTATGCATCACCATGATCTTGCATGTGCGTAGGAATTTTTTTGAAATTACTGCGTTCCCCAACATTTCGAAGGTTTGAGGTACACAATTTCCAAAGGTTTCTTGGTTATGTGTTGAAGGATGGATAGAGTTGGAGCGTAGGGCTTGTTAGTTGTGTGAGATATTTGTGCCTCCCTGTATCCCCAACACCAGATTGCATAACCAGAAAGTTTTGGGAGTTCATAGGTGGGAATTCAAGTTGTTACCTAGGTTTATCCTTCCAACAAATGTATTTGTTTCTAGCAACTTTTGCAAGTCAAATCCTTTGTTTTGTTTTGAGTTGTGATATTTGAGTTGCTTCAATGTCAAGTGTTGAATCCGTACCTTTCCTAAGCGGTGTTCTCATATTTCTATGTGAATACTAATCCTTCTTGATCATCGAGGCTGTCATATTTTAATTATTTTCCAACCGGCGTGCTTCTCTTCAAGTGGATCCGATCATTTAAACATTCGCGAGATCAATTCTAAGTTTTCTCAATGGTGTTTGTTTCATCTGTCCCAAGTTGTCTTTGTTTTTTCCGCCCTCCCACCCTTTTTCTTCATGGATTCAGATTTCATAATCATGTATCCTTTTATTTGTGTGAAGTCTCTTCATTCTTTTCCTTCTATGTTCTTAGCCGGTGATTTCTCATGGAGATGCTCAGGAGCTTCAAGTTAATCATTCTTTCACTCTCGTTTATTTTCTCCGATGGATTAAATTCAAGATTCGATGTTGATCATATCACTTCCTCTAGTTTCACATGTTTTCCCATGTCGGAATTTCTTATCCAAGACTCTCTTATTTATTTGCCTCTCTCTATTCATATTCGGAGTGCTCAAGATATCTCTGAAGATTCGCGTTTCCATTCTTAATCCGTTCAAGCTATTTTGAGGCTGTTATCTCATTCAAGCCATTCAAATCAACCATTATCTCTTCCTAAGCAATCATTCAATGGTGTTTTTTCAGTGGGCCCATAACCCATAGGTCTTTCCCAGGATCTTACCTTACTCTTCTAATTTTTCCGGAGCTATTCTCAAATTCATATCGAAGTTTGACATAAGAATGAATTATCATCAGTCATATTCTTTCTCCAAGTTCGCTTTCAAAACATTTTCATTATTGGTTCAACATTTCTATTCTTCATTGTTCCGGAGTGTCTCATCAATTTATGGTGGTGTTTGTCATCGTCATTCTCCGATTTTGAAGACTGAAGAAGAATTTCTCTTCAATCTTGTCCATTCTCTCGAAGATTCATAGCTCAAGTTTGATGCTGTCCTCACAAATTGATCGGGTTGCGAGAAATTCTTTACATACCCATTCGAAGCATTTCAGGAGTTGTTTTCTTTTCTAGATCATCTGAAGGCCATCATTTCAGAAATCTTGATTCTCAGCATTTAGCTCTCGCTCTCCAATTCTTCTTGTGCTTCGTCCAAGTATTCTCTAGACAGCTCGTGATCTCTTCGTTCTCTTATATCTTAATTCCCTCAAGTATATTTGTTCATTTCTAATTCTTCACGGCGAGGAATTCTCTTTCTTTGTTGATTTTCAGATTCTTACGGTGGTTCATCCAACATTTCTCTTTCGTTGTTATCATATCAATTCATCCGTTCTTTCCAAAATCCTACCGGTGAGTCATTCAAGATTTTACCAAGTTTGTGCTATATCTCTCCTCAATCCTTTTCAACAAGAATAAGTGCTATACCAAATTCATTTGTTTATCATCAATTAAATTGGTGAAGGATAAGCATAACATATTTCTTATTCTGGTTACATCCAAGTTATTAATCCCTTCCTTCGGAGTTTGTTCATGAGAAAAATTCTCAGTTCCAAGTTAGTCATCTTTCTTGTCTGGAGTTCAAAGTTTTCTCATTTCGTACCTCCATCTAAATCATTGCAACGCTTCACCTTGTGTTTTCAACTTCTCTTTCCTTTTGTTTGATCATTCTTTTGTTACCGGTGTTCTCACGAAGGTTCAACATGGTGGTTCATCAAAGATTTTGTTCGTTCTCGAAGCGTTCTTCAAGATTCTTTTGGGAGGAGTTCAAGATTTCTTCATGTTGCATTTCGAAGTGCAATTCTTCCTGTATTATCCTTTGAGATGGTGTTATACCATTCTTGGTAATTTCCTTCATGTTTCATGATTCACAAGTTGTCAGGAATGAGATATTTAAACCCATCATTTTCTTCCTAGGAGTTATCTTGGTATTGATTTCACCTAAAGCCTTTCCTAAGAAATGTTGCTATTGTGGTGCTTATCTATGATCCAAGTATTCCTTATCTTCTCTGTGAAAGAAGTTTTCATCATTTGGTTGATCCCAAGCAATCAATTGTTTCGGTTAGTGGCATGATTTCACCTCAAGTTTTGGGATGTTTTCCACAAGCCCACAACAAGCTTATTCTTTTCGTTGTTGATTTCCCAACAACTCGGTTCAATCCTTTCTTTGCAAGGATGCTTTGAAATTCAATTGTGGTAGATGTTGTCATTCCCTTCCCCGTTCCCTTATTCCCATGATTAAGGTCTTATTCTTTCGTTTCAAAGGCACTGTGATGTTGCTCTCTTCGTCCCATCAGCTCATTTTGCCGTGATCATGTTATTTTCTTGCTTATCCATTTAACTGGAGTGTTGTGTTCTCATTTCAAGTTCTTTCATCTTATCAAGCCTTGCCGCTCTTTTCAACTGGAGTGCTGCCTGAATTCTTCCTTTCTCGTCTCGTTTAACCGGAGTGGTTTGAAAGTCTATCTTGTACCTTAAGCTCTTGGTTCTCGTCATATTCCTTGTTCCTCTTGTTTAACGTAGTGTTTGCAATCTCGTCCATCGCCGTTGTACTCTTTCTTTCAATTCGTTCAACCTCTTAAGGTTTGTGGTTTCACTCGTTTTTCAAATAAGCACCTTTGTTTTACCCCTTTCTTTTCCGCTTCTCTCCAGTGCCATCCCTAGATCTCGAGGTGAGATCTCTTGTAAGTGGAGGAGATTTGTAACGACCCGAGATCGCCGCTCCAGATGCCTTCCCATTTATTTCCATTATCACCGTGTGTTTTATTTGTTTGTTGCATTCATCATTGCATTATTTGCATTGCATCATGTCATTTTGCAACCGTTTTAAAACACAAATAAATTTCATGGGTCGCTGATCCATTTAAATCGAGGGAATTCACATGGTGATTTCTCTTTATATCGTATCCTCTCGATATTTAGGGAGCTATAATAAATATTCCATTATTCTAGAATTAACCGCAACCCACTTGCAATTTAATTCTCATGCCTTTTGCTTCACGTTTGTTTTCCAAACTTTATCCATAATTCTCTCTCCATTTATCGAGGCTCCTCCTAAATTCTCAACATTTTTGGACCTACCTAATACCCCCTTCTTTCTCACACTCATTCGAATAAAATTCAAATGAGGTTGAATTCAACTTCACACACGCTCACTTCTATTTTCTTGGATCAAGCTCATTTTTATGAGTTTGGGAAAATTATCCACGCGCAAATTCTTTCCCTAACCCTCTCTTTCTTTTTCTTCTCTCTAATTCTTTTCAGCTAAAGAATATGAGGGGAGAGAGAGCATAGCCCAGCAGGCCACTTAGGCCCCGCAGCAGATAGCCACCAGAAGCCCAGCCAGCTCCCTGTTTTAACCTAGTGGTGAGGAACTTTTATGCATTATTTTGAGTAGAGTAGCAAATTTCACGCGGCCGTGGGTATATCAAAATGCAGGGCCCATGCATCATTGCCTTTCGGTCGAACCTACGTCCACAATTGTCTGTACATATATCTCCACTAGTCCCCGAACCCAAAATGTTGCCTCGTTCCCGTAAAACCAAGTGGCCCACACATATTAAGGCGTCGACTCGAACTCAATCCCTCTCCCGTTTACTACGACGTGACCCCGCACGCTGTAGTACTCCTACAAACCCTACCTCCGCACGCATCATCGGTTTTCTTCAAGAGGACGAGGGAGCAGCGGATTTGTAGTGGAGGCACTTTCAAAAAAGGATTTGTAGTGGATGCTCCTACCCCAGGGTGCCCTAGGTAGCTGCCGCACGCATCATTGGTTTTCTCTTTTCTTTATGCTCTTGCGCCCTAGAGTGAAATGATGGTTGCTTCGTCCGTCTAGCTTAATGCGGGAAAGGTGGGGCTTTATGATTTGACCCCTCATCACTCATTTACTACTACTGCGGCGCTACGACCGGGGTGCCTCCAAGTCCAACCGCTGCTCCGAACTATAATTTGATGCATCGCACATGGAACAAGACGGTGGATGAGCCACATGTCGGCCAAAGTGGTCCTGTTGTGTGTGTCGCCATTTCATGTGCGGACTGACCTGCTCGAGTTGCTACGCCAACATGATAGGAGTAGCCTACCACTTGGTTTTGCTCCTTGGTGAATCCCGACTATATTGATCTAAAAAGATACTACTCCCTCTGTCTCATTTTATAGGGCATGCACGTGGTTCTAGGCCATCCATTTGACTAACTAAATATGAGTTACTATGTCACAAAAAGTATATCATTGGATTCTTAAGCGGTTGTAGTTTCTAAACATATACTGTTCATCACTTATATAGCCACTTAAATTCTCAACCTAGAACGACGTGCATGCCCTATAAACCGATACGGAGGAAGTAGTAAAAATGAGGTGATTTTACAAGCGGTGGGCATGGGAGCATGGCCTGTCATGCGGTCCCACGTGTCATGATGTACCAAGGCGATGTGCATCCCTCTTGAGGCAGAACAATGGCAGAAGCAATACGTGGTTTTCTTGAAGGAGATGATGGCAAAGCAGATTCAGCGAAGTGTGAAATAATGGTTGCTTCGTCCATCTGGGAAGGTGCGGCATTGTGATTTGACGTCTCATTGCTCATTACTACTACTAGGCCGGTACGACTGGGGTGCGTCCCCCTGCTGTTCTGCACTGTTATTTCATGCATGACATGTCGACCCGGTTGCTATATGTCCCACATGTCGTCGAGAGGAAGTACATAATTCATGAAAGTGAGCGTCGACAGAGGAGTACAAGACACGGCTTGGTTTTTACTGCTTCGCGTAAGTATGGCAATGGGTAGGGTATGGGGCGGGTAGAGCAATACCATACCCATACCTGTGTAGTCAATGGGTACAAAATTCTACCCATATCCGTACCCACGGTTATGAAACTTTACCCATACCCATACCCGACGGGTACTCATACCCGTTGGGTACCCAGCAGGTAGATCAAACAATACACAAGTTATTCATAATTTTACATTTATCGATAGCACATTTGACAAAAAAATATCTCAACTCAATAACAGATAGATGAGTATATGACAATTATCTCAATTCAAATTGACAATTGGTGAACTTTAACATAGGTTCACAAACTCATGACACACTTCACCAAATAACATCCGACAAGTAATAAATAAAAACATAAGACCATGGATATCTTTCCAATACTTCTTAAACTTATCCTTCATTTCCTCGGACTTTTTTTGTATAAGCTCAATGTCACTCTTACCCCATTTCCTTATGGCTAAGCGAACGGTAATCACTTTAGGGAAAAAAATTTGTTGTGACATACTTCGTGCCCGAGAATGACTCGGTGATATCAAAGAAGAGCTTCAGCCTATCACATATTTCTTTTGCAAACATCCAATCATCTTTGGTTGGGCAACACCTAAAGTTCTTTTAACATGCCTTTAATTTTTCAAATATCTCTATGTATTCTACTTCAATGCTAATCATGATATAAGTTGAATTCCATCTAGTCTTACAATCAAGAGTTAACCTTTTGTTATACTCTATGTTTAATGTTTTTGCCATCTTTTCAAACTTCTCATGCCTTTTCGGTGTGGCTGACCAAAACGCAACACTGTCTCGCAACCTCTCTATACCTTTCTCTAAGACACTCATTCCATCTTTTACAATTAAGTTTAATATGTGAGCGGCACAACGCATATGCAGTAATTGACCATCCAACATGAGAGAGCTTGTATCCAACTTATCTGGCAATATTCCCGTAGCCTTGTCATTTGATGTGCAGTTGTCCAAAGTGACGGTGGAGATCTTCCTCTCAAGGTGCCACTCAACAAGACACTCATACAAGGCTTCACATATAACCTCAGCTGAATGTGGACATGGCACATAAGCAAACCTATTTAACACAATAAAATAGAAAAAGTCATGAGTATTGCAGAAGCATAGTATGATAATTGCTAATATTTACTATTGTGCTATGTATATATTTATACCTCATAAGAAAGCTCTTTAGGTTCCAAGAATCATCTATATAGTGCGCGGTAACAGCCATGTAACCTCTCTTTTGATAGCCCACTGTCCACAAATCTGTAGTGACAGCCACTCGGTGCTTGAATGTTGCAAAAAAAATCACCATCTTCTCCTTTTGAGCAGAATGCATAGCCACAATATCATTCCTAATAGTATTTCTGCACACCATCTTAAACATCGGCTGCAAAGAAGAACAAAATCTACGAAAACCACTATGATCCACAATAGATAGAGGATACTCATGTTCACATATCATCAATGCAAGATCTTTCCTAGCCTTATCTTGGCCAAAAATGACATTTTCAATATTTACTTTGCCACCTTCACCTTTGGTCAACCTCAGTTGTTGTTGTTGTGGACCAATGGGTGCATGCTTAGGAGGACAACATTCCAAATGTACACGCAAGTGAGTTGTGCCAGCTCTAGGTCCTGCACTAAATTTTCGGTGACAATGATTGCACTCGGCTTTCAGTTGTCTATTTTCTAATTTCTCTTCCATCTCATCCCATACTGCTGATGTTCGCTTCCTCTTAGAACCAGCTCTGCTAGATGTAGCTTGAGATGTTACAGTAGCAGCTTGAGATGTTGGAGTAGCAGCTTGAGAAATCGGAGTAGCTTCAGATATTGGTGTAGCACGTTGAGACGAAGGATCAGCTGAGGTAAAATTCCCTTCACCAGCCACACCCGAGCCTTCGTATCCATCTTGAGAAGCCATTGATCTATACATCAAAACGTGATGCATAACAAATAAGTTTCTCAATTGCAAAAACAAGATACATGACTATGCCACTATGAAAATAAAAATATACAAAGCAATCTATATGTAGACATAATTTATGTCTTTCTCGAAACAGGCCGTCACATAATTTATATCAGCATACAAGTACATGTTGATCTTGCTCATTTCAGAGTCTGTACGTGAATTACAACTATACTGAATAATAACTGTAGTAATTAGGAACGACGACATACAGTACTGGAATCTTCAAGTATAGCCTACAGAATGAACTAAAGTCTGGAAGGGAGCAATAGAAATTTACTAGCAACAGGACGACAGCTTTCAGTCTGCAATACTAAGTTACTAACTCTATGACGTGCCTGCTGCAACATAACTGGACTATATTTTTACTGAACCGTAAGTCCACACTGTCTGGAACGGCAACGTACAGTGTGCAATCAACTAGCAACGCAGTTAGCATCAAGTTTAGCTCACGGAGAGAGAAAGAGTCTTAAGACAAACTAGCAATTAACATCAAGTCAGCCAAAAAATAGTCTGAAGATAAACCTACGCAATTAACATCAAGTTGCAGATTGTACATTGTAGTCTGAAGATACACTTATACGGAGACAAATTAGCAATAGAAAGAAATTTAGTGAGTTCACAATAGAGAGCCTTACCGTCGCGGTGGGATTCCATCCATGGCTTGGCCCTCTTGCCGACGCGCTCCTTTCTGGTGTATAGGGCTAATCTAAGAAAATTCGTTTTTCCGTTTTATAAGTCTTAATTCTACTAGTAGTAGTACCATCACATGTTTGGATTTCGAGGTGCGTTAAATCACCCGATGCAAGCAATGTCAAAAGAAAACTCACCAATGCATGTAGAAGTTTATGGAAATTTAGTGGTCATACATGCATTCGTTCTAATTAAAGCCTCGGTAAACATAACTTCTTGAGAAAAACAAGCGTACTAATTACTTGTGCAAACTATGAAATTAATTCCGCCACTCACCGTCTACCTTGGTTGAAGAGATTTTGAAATTGAGCCATAAACCGTAAAGGAGTAGTAACATAGTCTAGTGTAGCTTGCTACACCACGGACTCCAAGGAAATTGTTGTAGTACTACTCCTATGTACTACTACTAAAAGACATATTTCAAACAATATGATAATCTCTCTAACCAAGGTAGGGACGAGGAGTAAACGGAGGGAGTAGTAAAATTTTCTCCTCGTCCTGCGAGCCACCGCGTGCGTGGGCGAGGGAGCGGGTGTAAGGCGTAGTAAGCAAGCTTCACCTCGTCCTGCGAGCCACCGCGCCCGTGGGCGGGGGAGACGGTGTACTAAGCAAGCTTCTCCTCGTTCTGCGAGTTGATGGGACACATCAAAAGTAATACATACAGAGCATCTCCAGTGTATAGAGCCTTGCCTCTAAGGTAAGCCCCACATGATTTGCCTCTTATCAAATGAAAAAAAACTGAGCATGTGAGATGGTTAACGGAGGGAGTACGATACCATTAGTACTACGGTTCTTTTGGAAGGGTTGTAGTAGTCCCTCCCATTCACATGTTCACATTTCAAGCTTTAATAAAACGTTGCACGCAAGGATTAAGAGAAACCTCGGCAATGCATGTACTCCCTCAATCCATATAGGGTATAAAATGTGCTTTGGAGGCTAACTTTGACCACATGTTAGAGCAATAATATGACATCCAACTTACACAAATCTTACCATCAAATCCATATGTGGTCATTATACTGCTAACACATGCATGTGTTGCAATTAGTACGTAGATACAGTAGTAAACAATCAATATCTAGTAGTACTAGTAGTACTCTACACTACTACTACTATGAGGCCATCCAACTGTGTCCTGGGCTCCCCGCAGAAGACCGCGAACATCGATTATCCGTTCATATTTAAATTTGTTTTCACACAACAAAATATCTCTATCTCTACTCTATATATCTACTCTTATAAAAAAACTGAGTTGGTGATGATGGTGTGCCTGCCATCTTGTAATATAGACCGTCCGATCTATATCTGACGGATAGAAAGCAAACTATGACATTTCTACAAAAGATACCCGCACCTCTCTCCACATTTACAGATAAGGCCTTGCCTCGTTCATCCTTATCTCCCACAACCTCATTGATGAGCAATTAAAAAGAAGTCTCTGGAACAATCTAGCATGGTGGCCGCTGCCGCCTGCCGGCGCCGTCCATCCCCATGCCTCCGCTCAGTCCGACCACCAGTCACCACCACGCCCCACTCCTCCTCACCTTATCTCTCATTTTTCATTTTTCCAACGAAATTCTCGAGATACCATTTTTCCGATAAAATTCACAAGATGTCATTAGTTTTTACACATGGGATTACTCCTACATGGGTCAATCACAACAGGTGTTTTGTAAAAAAAATGCATCTTGATGTTCCATGCAATGCATGGGCATCTTGCTAGTCCATGAAAACAACACGTGGCAAAATTTCACGGCGAATGAGGGATTTGAATGTGCTGGGAGGGGCTATTTGGATCTTGCCAGGGGTAGCCAAAATATTGGCGACCCTTTTGTCCACCGGTGCCTTTGCCACTGATGAATGAGGAATAGCTCGGGTGCTCATGCATCCTCCAGCACGCGCGTTGGAGACAAGCTCGCACGAGCTATGCTTTTTTTGTCCCACCATGCTGCTTGAGTCGGCCGCAGACCAACCGACGACCCGCAAAGTACGCCATCCAACCGTAGCCGCACACATTCTGACAACAACTCAACCAACTGGATGAAATTCATGCAAACACGGCAATATTTCATATAAATAATGACGGAATCCATAGAAAATACCGGATTTTCATACAAACATGAGGGATTTCATTACATACAAATCAACTAAGCGGTGCTAGTTCTGAACAACACATGTATAATAATACCTAGCCTAAATGGTCACCCGCCGATCCATTTGTCTTCCTTATGTCCGACAGCACAATCAGCGGACTGCCGGGAGCCCCAGAGGTATATGCTTCAGCACAAAGTACGGCTCGCTTCCCCACTTCCCAACTGACATCATTCGCTGATTACTAAGATGGAGGTGGAAGGGGGCTTCTCCGCTTCCGTGGAGCCCACGCCGGGTCGACGAAGGTCCTCGCAACAAAAGGATCTGGCAAGACACCTATTGTGTATGCCGGCGTCGCCTCCGCGGTGGCCTTCATGGGAACCAAGTGGTGGCGGCCTCCCGTGTTCTACTTCTCCTCGATGATGGTGGCGGACGTGGAGGCGCTGGCCACCGACTCGTCGCTCTCCGCGCACCTGGCTTCTGTCACTGCTTGCATGGCTCGACCGCAGGCATGGGAGTCTCGGCCACAGAAATGGGAGACGTGGTCGCAGACACGGGAGGCGCGGTACGAGGCAGCGGCGTGGACGGCAGCGACGACGCTCGTGCTCCCTGTCGTGCCGGCATGGTGCAGCTCGCCGCTCCTCATCGAGATGGCTTGGAGCGGCAAGTTGCTGAGCCGCGCGCTAGCTTGGGGCGACAATTGGCTCCATCGGGCGAGGGGAGGGAGGTGGATCAGCTAGATGCATAGCTCGTATCCGGCGGGCTCGGCGGGCCACCCAGCCGACTTGGATGCCGGATAAACTACCCTTCGTAAGCCATTGTAAGAGTGGACAAAATGGTGAAGGAGGAGATAGGGGAGCGGCAGAGGTGTGAGATTCTTGGCCGGCGTCTGGCCTCGTTTAAATAGGAGATTAAATAGACGGCGGACGGGAGGAGCTTGGTCAGCGTTGCGTTTAACGCAGGCCCGGTCATGAACGGACGTGTGTCCAGTGGGTTTCTCGGCTTCCACACGGGTTTCATGGAGGCGTTTGAATGCGGCAAGGAGGCGTGTTCAGCCGGGCGTGCAGCGAGCGGCACCCTCAACTCTGACGTACGACACTATGCCGTTCTTCCACTGACATGTGCGATCTTTGGGTACATGGCCTACATGTCAGTGACCCAACACGGGCAGCGCACGGCATAGGAACTTTTGGTGGGTCAGGGCGGTCAGAAGCGGGCATTTCATAAGTTGATGATTGTTCATTGAGTGTGACGTCATCTATTTCATGTAGATAATCCTACTATATAATGTAAGAGAATTTTAAAACTTTCATATATACATTGATAGCCCGTTCGATACGTTGTGATTCATAAAGGCCGATGCAAACATCAATGTTCTGCTTATCACAGATAAGACTGATTAATACCCATAACAATCCATGTCCTTAACAAAGGGTGCATGCACGTATAGGTTGAGCATGTGTCATGCGTCGTGTGATGTGTGCATGCAGGCGTGCGAGTGTTGCGTGCGTGCATGTGTACGTTCCAGTGTTGCATGCATGTGTGCGTGTGTTCGTGAGTGCATGTGTACGTGTCAGTGTTGCACGTCTGCATGCGTGCGTGTGTTCATTCTGTGTACGTGTCAGTGTTGCACGTCTGCATGCGTACGTGTATTCGTACGAGTGTTGCGTGCGTGCATGTGTATGTGTGGGGTGAGGCTACACATCAGTCGACTGACTTTTTCATCTCTGGTCAGTCGATTTTCCAGCTGTTGGATACAAAATCAAGGGCCTGCAGTTTATCTTCAACCTCCACCCTCCTAAGCCGCCAGCCACCACCGGCCGAACCGCCGGCCCCTTTCGCCCGCTGTCGGCCCGCGCCGCCTCGCTGCCCTGCCCGCCCTAAAACCACTCCCCACCGCCAGTCCGCCGCCGCCACCGCCATCCCTCTAGGCCCCCCGCGCCAAGCTTTTTCTCTAGCGATCCCCACGCCACCGCCCACTCACCGCGCCCCCCACCGCCGGCGACTGCCAACCAGAGGTCTCACGACTTCGAATCCCCATTGACCACTAATTTATTACCATTTATGTCTTTCATATACACGCTGACGGGTGGGCCCTATGGTAATGCGCGCTGCTGAATGTGGACCGTTTGACTCGTCAATTGATCATGTCATCAACAAATTACGAAGTTGTATGGTGATCCAGTGACTGTATGATCACCCTAAAATGTATTTTATTAACATAGTACAAACTCAAACCACCATTTCTTTCTTTCATATACGCGCTGACAGGTGGGACCCATGATTACGCGCGCCGATGGTGCAACACTAGTTGCGCCACGTGGAACATTTGACTGGTCAATTGATTGTGTCATCAAGAAAATAAAGAGTTGTACGGGTGAGCCAGTGACCGTATAATCATGACATGTATTTTTTTAACTTGGTACAGACGCAAGCGCTCATATATACGCGCAAGCACTCACCGCTATAAGCGCACACACGTAGACCCTACCCCTATGAGCACCTTCGAGAGAGTGAGCCAGCATATGATCTTGAGATTTTATGAAGTCACCATAGGTGCCTCATAGTCGAGGGGAACATCTCCTCCCACTGAACGCACATCACCAGAAAATACTGAAATTAACCCATGATAAATGCGAGCACTAGGAGTTTAACCCTGGCGGGCTCGAGAAACCACTGTCCTCCTAACCATCCAACCACAGGTTGGTTAGCACCACGAAATGTATGTGGTGACTATGATGAGCTTATTCTAAAGTCTAGTGACCATATCGTGCTTTTGCTTCAAATACAATGACCGTAAGTGTCGTCAACAAAATACGAAGCACGCATCAAATACAATGTCCGTCAGTGTCATCAACAAAATACAACAAAATACGGAGACGTATCGTGAGCTAGATACCGTATGATCACCACGAGAATGTATACGGTGACTGTAATGAGCATATTCTGAAGTCCAGTGACCGTATAGTGCTTTCGCTTGAAATATAGTGACCGTCACGCATGAATGTGTTAGGGGCATGCATACTTTTAGAGGGTCGGGAGATAGTTTGTGTGCGTACGTGGAAGTGGTGTAGAAAGAGGTGGTGTCTGGTGGAGACAAGGAGAGATATGCCCTTCGTTTCTCTTTCCCGTGACTAATATTTTAGGAGAAAATATAAACATTCCCAATGCAGAACATATATTTTTGGATGCACCATGCAATTAACTTTCACATATAACATTGTACTATTGTATATGCTTATTTTTAGTGGCCGATTGCGTATGTGGTGTGGTGGACACATCATTTCTAGTTGTGGTGGGTCAACATGAGGACTCATGGGTTGGTTCCATCCTGCGCCACATAGGTTGGACCGAGACGCATTTACGAAGACCCATGTGGAGGACTCGGCGTATAAGACGAAGCTACCAGAGTCGTGGAGGACTCTATCCCCACTGATGATAAGCCGACTATATATGATTTGTAACCCTAGGCCCCGAGTATGTTATAGAAGTTCGGGGGCTAGTTCGTCGATAGTATACACACACGCACAATGACTGGTATTAACGTGTACTTTATACACACCCCTATCACTAATATACAGTACCAGGAGTAGGCTTTTTCCTCAACTGCAAGGGCCCAGACTTGGGTCAAACTTTGCCTCGTATTACCATCCAGCCTAACAGTCAGGGATATCCTACCGAATGATCTGATGGAATCATATCTACCAACTACTAAGAAAGAGGTGTGTCTGTGGGGGGTGCAATGTGTGCGAGAGAGGCCTAAAGATAATGTGTGTGCGGGAGACACATATGCACATATATGTGCATATAGATGGCTAGTAGAGACCATGCGTGTGTATATATGCCTGTGAGAGAAATAGTGTTTTCCAACTGAGATTAGTGAAAAGAGTGGTACATAGTAGTCTGAAAGAGAGAGGGAGATATATAGAGAGAATGTGCGTGAGACACTCCGACACCCCGGGAGAGATTGTGAGCATGTGTGAAAGAGAAATGCCGATGTATATAAAGTGTGTGCACTTATGCGTTAGATAGAGAAATATATACCGCGTGTGTGAGAACGGGGTGAGGCATAGTGTATCTACATGTAAAAGGCGGTTCTACGCATTAAATTAAAATATAAATGGCATTATTATTTTTCGATGAGATCATGAATTTTGCAATTAACAAAAATCGGTCTATTAGACACACATACTCTATTGAATTCTAGCATGTGCATGTGTTTATTTCATATTATCGATCCATAGAGTGAGACCGGTTTGAAATACAGGCAATGCATTTCTTTTGCAATTCATATATAAACATTAATTAGTGCACTCCATGTTGTTAGTGTGAATCACTTTATACATTTGTCACTTACATGGATACATTCCAAATTGATATCTACGAAATAGAATAATGTTGAATTCAACATAAAGGGGGTTTCGAAGATTTGAATTCATAGGAAGTGCATTCATCTATTTGAATCTGAGATAATGACATTTGTAAATCAGATCTAAAAGGGGGCATCAATCTTTGTTGTGCGTTTGAACATGCTATATATTCATACGCATGTCTAACTATTTTTTTGCAATCAAGGAGATTATATCTGGAACCATGCATGAACTGTCATAACTTGCATATTTTTTAATATATACTTATGTACAATGTATATTCAAATGTACCCCCTCCATTCCAAAATAATCGTAGTTTTTGGATTTTTAAGAGTCAAGATTTGTGAAGTTTAACAAATCCTGAAAGTTCAATTCAAGAGAACAAAAAACGTTCATGCTTCTACTCCCAAATATTGAACGAAGCACCAAATAAGCATCTGGTCACCTGAAACCATGCGAGACTAATGTTTGGTGGTAGGAAATTATTGTCCTGACTCTGGCCCATGTAGTGTATCGGCCCGATGTCCAAAGGTCTAAACCGGGGTAGGTTTGTAACTTCACCAAGACGCCAGTCTCAACCGCCTCCGAGAAGCATTCATACGCCGTGGGCGCCTAAACACCCATGCGCTCGGCCGAAATCTATCCCGCCCACCATTTGGGACACCTGAGATTACTGTCCTATCCCCAACCCGCAATATGTCCAAAATTTTATATGGGGGAAAATTTTGTAACTTTCCCCAAATTTCAAACAAGCGCATCCCAAACAGAAACATTGTTCCCCCTTAGTTCCCCCTCCCTCTATTTCCCCATTCATACTCCGTGGGTGCCAAAACGCCCTCTTCACCAGCCGTGAAACCCCAGCCTCCTCCGTCCTCCACCCCATCGCGTCCAATCCACTGCCGCCCTCATCCATCACGCTCGAGCCGGTACCCCAACATCGTCGTCCAACGCAACCACAACTGTAACGCCCTCAAGGACTTAGCAGCTGCAGTCGAGGCAGAGCTGCCTCCACGACGCCCACGCCGATGTGCGCCGTACCAGAACCACTTTGCCCACGTCGTCCTGCACCTCACCGCTGCCGCTCCACTGTCGCAACAGTCCACCGCACTGGAGCTGTTCTCGCTACGCCGTCGTTCGCTGTCTCGGATCTGGTACCCCGCCGCCGAGAAACGGCCACCGCACCCCACTTAACAACTTGGCCATGGGTTCGTCCAAGGATCCACCGTCCTCCACAACTTCTCGTTTCCAGCGAACCACAAGAAGATCCTTGGAAAAACAGAAGGAGGACACAGCAATGCCAGCAGAAAGAGGTACTCCTCTTCCCTTATTCGTGCAAATCGTACGTCTCTGCTCACACCGTATTCATCCCACGAAAGAAACTAGTTGAGAGCTTCTTACTACATCTTCTTCATGATAGTAAATGCACAAGGTTTCCTCCCATTTACTATTTCACCTTGGCTAGAGGTAAGTAGCCCGCCTAGATTTCAATTCAGGGTCAGTTGAATCGCAAGTAAAAGAAGCAGCACCTGCTTAGGCGCGCGGAGCACCTAGTCCGCCTGTTCGCCGGGGAAGCGGCGCATCAGTGTGTATCATAGGGGGTGGGGCGCAAGAGCTGCTTGCGCCCGATCGGGAGGTCGGCGGGGTTTGAAGGGATGGCTGGGGGGCAGTGCCAAGCACGGCGGTGTGGTGAGGTCGAGGGGAGGGCGGAGGCAGGGGACTAGGTCGGTGGTCGCTGGCGTTTCGAGGAAGATCGTAACACTGACTGGCTGGAGGTAGATGAAGGCGATCTGCCCGTTCTTTGTACATCGGACAGTGCAGAAAAAATGGACTGGCCTATTTGTTTTCAGTCGACTGTTATTTTCATAGGACCACACCTTGTGGTGTGTTGGTGGAGCATATGCATTTCCTAGCCATCCTTGTGCTCATATTTCAAAATCCTAGAATATAGTAATTTTGTGTGCCATGCATGTTGTAGAGCTATCATATGTCTCTCATCATTTATTTCTCATCGACCTGCTATCTGCTACTTTTACACAGTACTACTTGTGCACACATTTCACCCATACTCAACTTATTGTTTTTTATGCATGGGTATTTCAGACTCTGATGCAGTGTTGATGAATACGCAAAAGAAAAGACAAAAGTTGCTCCAGTGTAATTCAAAGATAAGCACTAAGCATTTCAGCGCTCTAAAGGGTGTAGTGTCAGTAGATGGAGACAGTAAACGTAGCTCTGCAGTTGATGATCTCAATTGCCACACACAACCATCCCAGGTACTTGCTTTAACTTTGTGTTGTCAAATGTGGTTGCATGTTGCATATGGTGTCTAGCTTGTATTCCCTCCAATTTGGTTAAATTGCATCTGCTTACTTTACACATTATACCTTTGATAATGACATGTGATGCAGAGCATCCCAAGGTCATCCCCATGGACCTACCTACGTCTCCTATGACACCGCTTGGACGAATGAGAACAGCCCGAGCAAAGGCTATTGAAGATAAGGTGAACTCGCTCCTCTCCGAACTACCAATTTCTATACATGAGACATGGCTACTACCTCAAGCGGAAACACTATGTGTGATCAGGCACTTGAAGGAACGCCATGGAGCAGCTACATCCAACGGACAAGATGGTGAGGACACCAAGTGCGAAGGACAAGAAGAAGAGCTGCCACTGAAGCTACAACCACCGGACGACCGGTCGGGACAGGACGTCTGACACCTGAAGCCCCAGCCTACCCAGGTCCCAGCCAACGCAAGCTACAACGAGCGAACGTCCAGCCAGGACCGGACGACCGGCGCCACCACACCCGAGCTAAAACAACGGATGTCTGAAGTGACCGGACGACCGGCGACCGGACGACCAGCCATCTTCGAAAATCCCATGCCACCTCAATGGAGCCAAAGTAAGCGGATGTCTGGCGACTCCCCGACGTCCGGACACCCAAGAGCCACCGGACGACTATAACCCACCGGATGTCCAATACCTGTCTGCGCATAGTTTTGGGCCTGAGGCCCATGTACCCCTTCACATTGCCCTCCATTTGCACTAAGACTATAATTGCATCTGCTTACTTTACACATTATACCTTTCATAATGAAATGTGATGCGGAGCATCCCAAGGTCATCCCCATGGACCTACCTACGTCTCCTACGGCACCGCTTGGACGAATGACAACAGCCCGAGCAAAGGCTATTGAAGATAAGGTGAACTCGCTCCTCTCCGAACTACCAATTTCTATACATGAGACATGGCTACTACCTCAAGCGGAAACACTATGTGTGATCAGGCACTTGAAGGAAGGCCACGGAGCAGCTACATCCAACGGACAAGACGGTGAGGACACCAAGTGCGAAGGACAACAAGAAGAGCTGCCACTGAAGCTACAGCCACCGGACGACCGGTCGGGACAGGACGTCTGACACCTGAAGCCCCAGCCTACCCAGGTCCCAGCCAACGCAAGCTACAACGAGCGAACGTCCAGCCAGGACCGGATGACCGGCGCCACCACACCCGAGCTAAACAGCGGATGTCTGAAGCGACCGGACGACCGGCGACCGGACGACCAGCCATCTTCGAAAATCCCATGCCACCTCAATGGAGCCAAAGTAAGCGGATGTCCGGCGACTCCCCGACGTCTGGACACTCAAGAGCCACCGGACGACTATAACCCACCTGACGTCTGATACCTGTCTGCGCATAGTTTTGGGCCCGACGCCCATGTACCCCTTCACTTTGCCTCCCATTTGCACTAAGACTATAAATAGACCTCCTCCTCCTCCTCCTAGTTAGGGTTAGCATTGTGATAGCTCATATGTGGGATAGAGCCTCGCTCATCCATCCAGATCTACTCCACCGCGAGGGACCGTCACCTCTTCGAAGAAGATCCACTTGGATTCAAGACCCCTAACGGGAAGACCCCAAGACCTCCTCATGGAGAAGAACCGGTTACCCTATGTATCGTCCCTTGCTGGATTTGGACTGTGTGATCTCTATGTGTACTCGGATCTAGCATATGGGTGACTATATCTTGTTGGTTTGAGTGTTTCCTCTCTTTCCCCTTCGTGTTTTCCCCTTGTGTTCTTCGTGTTCATCGCGGGAATCCACTCCTTTCATGAAAGATCGTCCCTCTAGGGTTCCACCCTACATCATCTTGGTAACAGAGCAAGGTTGATCACGAATTTGAAGCCCCCTACTCCTATTTTTCTAGCTTGATTTTGTTGTGTTCTTCCCCAATTTCAAAAATCCCCACCAAAAATAGCCCCATTTTTTTTGATTTGTTGGTATGATGAAGTTTTGTTGGATTTGATCCGTGGATTTTTTTTTGCCACGAGTGGATCTAGCTTTTCCCCTTCGCCTCCACCATTTTCACCCACAAAATCACCTGGATTTGACCGATTTTGCCACCTCCACCTCGAACCCTAGCTGTTCATCCCGTGCCCGAAATCGCCCAGGCACCGGACGTCCGCCAGTCACGGACGTCCCATCAGCGGTCGTTGGACATCCATCGGATGTCCGACCTTCCCTGACGAAACTGAAAAAGTTCAGTTCGGCCACCACCACCTATCCACCTCCACCTCCGCATACGCACTCCATTAACCCTTCCACTTACGCATACGCACCCCAATACCACAATCGCTTTTCCGCAACCACCATTGCTTACTCATTTCGCACTCCGACACAATTTTGACACATTTTGCTTTGAGAATTTGAGTTGCGGTTCCCGTTTCCTAACGTGTTTCGGCTACTTAGGGACGGTTCAACATCAACATCACCACCGCTCATCTTCGCCACGGATTCTTCATTGACAACAACCAGTCCACCATTTTGACACCATACCGTAAGCAAGAACAGTAACATCATCTTGGTATCGTGATATCCCATCATTATACACTCTTGCCATTGCATTGATAACCACCATAGCCCAATTTTGCATATCTTCCCATCGAGACTAGCCTTTGAGTATTGTCGGCAACGTCACTTGTGCACATTAGTGGTCATACTTCCCATAGCATACATACCATATCATCGTGGTGCATTTCTTGGTATCATCTTTTGTGTCACAAAGTTGTCATCGCATACACAATTGTTATCTTGGTTCGTGAAGTCTTGCATGATAAAGAGCTCAAAAGAGAAAGAGACAAACAAGCTTTTAAGTAAAAGGGAAAGATAAGAAAAGAGCTTTTAAGAAAGAATCATAGCATCATATTACATTAAGATTGTCATACCCGATTATCTTGGATCATATCATCGGAATACCATACATATAGCATACTTGGGATAGAAGTCGTTGCATTTTTTCTTAGTAGGTTGTGCACAAGTCTTCTTAGCTGCCTATTGTGCAATCATGCTAGCGTCTCTCTAGTGTTGTGCAACAAGAGCATTTCCGTGGATTCCACATTTTGGCTCATTCTTTGGTTGCACGACCCCATTTAACTTTTCGTGTGTGAGTTCCCGTGTACCATACCTTGCTATTGGTCTACTTGTTGCATTTATAAGTTCATGAATCTTTTCCAACATTATTGAAGCTCACTAACAATTGCATCAAATTTTGTGCCACCATCCTAACCGAGCTCCACTATAAGCTTTTACTTGTGTAGGTGTGAGGAACCGACAAGAATTGGTACCAATTGTGCTATCTCCTTGTTCCACATTTGAGTGATCATTTGATCCATCTTCAACATCGGTCAAGGTACATTTGGTATAAGTTCTTCTCTTTCTCCCACTGACATATTTGCTTTAAATGATGGATAGGCCAAGTACTTCTACCAACCCACTCTTCATCGAGCAAGATGATGACATGTCCTCCTACATCACAAAGAGCCACCTCTTTGGTGCACAATGAGCTTTGCATCAAGAGCAACAAGCAATGAATGAACGCATCGACAACCTCGCCACCGACTTGCGAATCTCCGAGCAACGTACAAGAGACTACTTCGACAACAAGCTCGACGACCACAAACAAGAGAATGATGCAAGAATGGACGAGATTCGTGCTTTGTTGCTCAACCGCTCTTCTTCCACTTCGTCCTACTCAAGACGGAGCCGCTCAAGTCGACACTCCGATGACACAATCTCCGGCTCAAGTACTCCGACAAAGAATGCTCTTCGACGTGCCGCGTGCCAAGACCATCAAGCAAACTGCAATCCTCTACACGACAACGACTCTCAAGAGCAACGACACCGTCAAAACCAAGCTACTTTTGCACAAGCATGAGAACAGCAATGCCAACGCCATCAAGAAGAGGAAGAGCGAGTGCGACAACACCAAGATGCACAAGATGCCGAGGCACAACGTCAAGAACAACAACTACGTGAAGCTCAAGCACTTGAGGCGCAACGTGCCCTCCGAGATTCAAGTCGAGCAGTAGCCACATGCACCCGTCAAAATCGTGAGCACCAAGAAGCACTTTGCGATGAAGTTCAAGAGAGGATTTATCAATCAAGAGTGCATCGTCAAGTTCCTCAAGCTCGACAAGGACCTCAAGTTCACCAAGAGCAAGAAGACAATGGAAATCCTCCAAGACAAGAGGAAGTTGAGGGAGACAATCCTCCTCGTCAAGGACGTCATCATCCCCGGCCCCAACACAATGAAGAGCAAGGATACGGCAAGCTAAAGTTCACCATGCCCAAGTTCAATGGAAGCAATGATCCCGAAGAGTACCTTTCATGGGCATTGAAGGTTGACAAAATCTTTCGCTTGCACAACTATGAGGAAGAGAAGAAGATCGCGATGGCATCCCTTGAGTTCCAAGACTATGTTCTCATTTGGTGAGAACAAGTCATTGAGCGACGTGAGTCAAGAGGTGAACCACCCATCACTACTTGGGCGCAAATGAAGGATGTCATGAGAGCCTGTTTCGTGCCAACATACTACAACCGCGACCTCTTCAAGAAACTCCAACTCCTCAAGCAAGGAACCAAGAGCGTTGAAGAATACTACAAGGAAATGGAGATTGCCATGATACGAGCCAATGTCATGGAAGATGATGAGCAAATATGGCACATTTCTTGAATGGACTCAATCATCCTATCAAGAAGATCGCCGACTTCCAACCATACTCGAACCTCATTGAGCTAGTGCATCAAGCTACCAAGGCGGAACGTCAAGTGCAAGATGACTTCAATTATGCCAAGTTTTCATCCAAGAACTACGACTTCTCCAACACCCAAGCTTAAACGACTCCAACACCTTCTACCTCAACCAAGCCATCTACAACGGATACCGACAAGTCAAGTTACAAGAAAACTTCGACAACCTCAATTCGTCCTGCTACAACAAACAACTTCAAGCCGAGAGCTTCATCATCATCTACCCCAACCGATGAGACCATCAAGACAAGTTCCTTCAAATGCTTCACATGCGGCGGCCGAGGCCATAAGTCTTTCGAGTGTACCAACAAACGCACCATGCTCTTCAACAACGATGGTACATATGACTCCATGAGTGAAGGAGAAATGGAAGCCATTGAGCAAGTGGCCATGCACCGGCAAGTGAACGAAGATGAAGATGATCAAGTCTTTGGTGATGAAGATTCGAACCCCGCTGTCGGATTTCGGGTTCCGACAAAACCCTTGAGGTTCGAACACTCGGGTGCGCACGAAGATCTCCCCCCTCTCTAGCTCGCACACTCAACAATCTCACGGCCTAGCTTCACCGACCCAAAGAACACGAGACACAAGATCTATACTGGTTCGGGTCACCGTTGTGGTGTAATACCCTACTCCAGTGTCATGTGGTGGATTGCCTCTTGGGCTGAGGATGAACAGTTACAAGGGAAGAACATCCTCCTGAGGAGAGGTGTTCTTGTGCTTAGTGAACTGGTGTGAGGCTAAGGATGGAATGGCTCCGATCCAAGATGAGGTCGATCCCCCCTTTATGGTGGTGGCTAGTCCTATTTATAGAGGCCCTGGTCCTCTTCCCAAATATTGAGCGGGAAGGGATCCCACAACAGCCAAATTCGAAGGGAGACAACTAGTACAAGTTATCCTAATGAAAGTAGTCTTCGCCTACCAAAGGCTTTGGTGGTGACGCCGTCTTGGTCTCCACGGTGACCTCCGTCCTGCCGTCCTGCTGGTCTTGGTCTTGTTGCACCGATATGGAAACCTTTGCCTGATGCCTTGGAACTCCTCGCATGCCTTGCCTCCTTAGCACCAAAGAGGAAGCAAGGACACTACGCTTGCTGGCGCCCGCCTGGTCTTGATCTTCATGGCTTACGTCATTAGAACCTCGCGAGGTTCGCCTTGCCTTGACCTCTCCGCCCCTCGCGAGCCAGCCTGGTGAGGCTGCCCCTGAGGAGGTCTTGCATCGTCCACCTCGCGAGGCCTGGCCCCTCGCGAGGGTCTTGAATGTTTGCTGGTCAAGATGGGTCGTACGGGGCCGCTGGAGGAGCCATGCTGCGGGCCGCAGGCAGGCGAGCCTGGGGACCCCCATTCCCAGAATGCCGACAGTAGCCCCCGGGCCCAAGGCGCGCTTGGGCTTGGCTTCGAGGTGAAGCCAAAGGGCAAGTGCGGAGCGCCGTGGGCCCCAACAGCCTGCGGCCTTGGTCGACGCGTGGCGACTGATTGGACGTGCGCTTCTCCGCTTCCCCATGCAGCCTTGAAATCCACCTGGCTAGGCGGCCACGGCATCCTACACAGTTACCTCCATGTTGCTGGCAACGCACTCCTTAACTTCCTTGCTTCCTCATACCTCTGCCTCCTCTTCCAATCCAACTTGTGCTCTGCCCTAATTGCCATGGCACCAAACTGGACGGAGAAAGGGAAGAAGCCTCTGTCCTCAGCCAACCCAGCTCCGGCCGTTGAGCCTGCCGTCGGCCGATCGCAGGTGCTCAATCGGGAGGCCATGGACAAGGTCCGCCTTGCGCTTGCTACCAGCTTCAACGAATGGGGAGGGATGGTGGCTTGGCATGCGTATCGAGCCTCCATTGATAGGACGGCCACCGAGGTCCCACTCTTCGTCGACGCTCTGTGGGCTGGCGTGGTTCCCCCTTCTCCGCCTTCTTCGATGTCGTGATTTCTCATTACCAGATCCATATGATGCACCTTGATCCCCAATCTATTGCACTTCTCGCCGTCTTCGCCTTTGTCTGCGAGGCCATGGTGGGCATTGCCCCTTCTATGGCCCTCTTGCGCCATTTCTTCTCGCTGCACCTGACCAACCCCCAGCAGTGATCTGGGTGCATGAGGTTCCAGGCCGTGGCGGTGTCGGCCGGCTCGGGGATTGATTTTGATCTCCCGCAGTCCACGGGCGAGTTTCGGATGCGGTGGGTGTATGCCAATGTCGGAGTACTCAGCCCCCTGCTCTCGCTTCCGTCGTCGCCCACTGTCCCCAGCTCCGGCTGGGGTCATGATGAGCTCGCGGGCTCCCGTCTCGCCTTCGTCTGGCTCAGGCTGAGGAGGCTGAAGGATCTCGATGTGACTGCGCCCAAGGTGATGAAGGAGTTCCTCCGACGCCGCATCGCCCCACTCTAGCACCATTCCCAGCTGATGTGGGCTCGGACCGGTGACCAGGATCGCATGAGGCTTCAGGAGTCGGGGCTCCCGGCCGAGGCACGAAGGACGGTGCTCGAGGTCTTGGCTGGTGACCGATCGCCGGGCGACTTGCCGCAAGCAGGTTGTTGCTTGTACGACTGCTCGAACAGGGTGGAGTTCGCGGGGCAGATACCCTCCTTCGATGAGTGGGGCTGCGCCCAGTTGGCCTTGTGGGGCCCCGTGAGAACCCCGTTGTTGTGGTTCCTCTTCCTGCTACCGGCGCCGAGCTTGCCCCAGGGGTGGATGCAGGGGGGCAAGCGCCGCTGGAGGCCGGAGGCGTAGGCGCCAAGGTGTCGATGCTGCCTGGGGCTCCCGGGGTGTCATCCTCGGGAACCCGTGATTCCTGCCCTGGGGCGGCAGCTGAGGAGGTGACGTATTCCGCTATTCCCGAGGCCGAAGCTCCTAAGGCCTCGGTAGGTTGTCGCGAGGCGGAACCCGATAGCTCTCCTCAGCATGGCGCTCCTGAGGTCGCCTCCTTGGGTGCTTCGCCAGTTGCGCACTGCCCTGGTCCTCACATGCAACGCTTGGGCCAGTTCCGTGTGGACTTCGCGGTGCTCCGAAAGAGGAAGGGGTCTCCGAGCTGCAGCAGTGGCGCCGTCCGGCCGTTGAAACATAGGAAGTACATCGCCATAGATGAGTAAGTAACTTATCCCTGTAATTCCTCGAGTGCCGCTTCCCTTCCTGGCGGTGGTTCCCCAGGATCCCATCTACCAAGGCCATGAAGCCCCTGGTGACGCAACCTCCTCCTGCCTCGAGTCTTCCGCTGGCCCTATGCATCCCAAGCCGGCACGCTGCCCCTGTCACAGGGTCGGCCAGAGAGGCAGGTGCACCGGCTTGGCACCTTGAGCCCGTGCTCCTGCCGTCTCTTCTTCGTGGCCTCGTCGGGGGTGTGACGAGCGTGCCAAGGTCTCCTCCTCTGGTTATGGACGGCGACTAGATGGCTTCGGTCTTGGTCCCTCCTTTGAGCGGTGAGCCTCATCCCAACCGGGCTTCTGTTGAAGCCCTGTCGGCTTCCGAAGGGGCGCCAGCCCCCAGCCCCCTGTAGGAATGGGGCGAGCCGCTTCAGGCCCCGTCGACGGCCCCTACTGTGTAGGACGGAGCCGGCTGTGCACTCAAAGCTGTGCATGAAAGGAGCATCGTCCGCCACGAGCTCTTTCGGGAGGCGATGGGCGCGATGAACCGGCTTGGCGGGGAGCTCGCGGATGTAGATGCACGCCTCGAGGCCGAGGGTCTTCGGTTGATGGAAGAGTGGCATAAGCTGAAGGTGGCCATCAACCTTGGGTGCCACCAACGCGAGATTGATAATGCGAAGGCCAAGGCGTCTCTCGCGACCTCGCGTGAAGCTTGCGCCCGCGCTTTGGAAGAAGCTCGGGAAGCTGATCGACGTCATGAGATCACACAGAAGCGCGCGTGGGAGCTCCAAGCCTGGAGTGCTTCCCTGGAGAAGCAAGTGGAGGCGCGCAAGGCCGCCTTAGCATTGATGACGGGATGCCTGTCGAGGAGGAAGAGATCTTGAGGCGCGAGGAGGCGCTGGCGCTGGAAGCCGCGGAGCGCAGCCTTGAGCTTGAGCGGTTGGAGACAAGGGAGCGCCAGTTCGCCCAAGCTGAGGACGCTGTCGGCGTGCGCGAGGCCAAGGCCCAGGAGGAAGTCGATCGCCGAGCGGCCGAGGCTTACGCGGACCTTGTGGGCAGGTATGACCTGAAGTTGAAGCTTGTGGAAGTCAAGGCTGTGGGCACGACCAAGGCCCTCAGGTCGGGGCTGGACGAAGTTGAACATTGCGAGAAAGCCGCTGTAGCCGCCTTGTCTTCAGTGCAAGCCAAGCTGGCCTCCGCACGTGCCGAGCTGTCTTCTCTTCTGCAGCGGGTTGCCGGCGCCAAATCCTCCATGCAGCGGGGCAGGGAGGAAGCGCTCCGGCGGGGGACGCTGGAGCGCGAGCACGCCCCCATGCTCCAGAACCTCAGGACCAGAGCCAACGTGGTGCTGGGTGCCGTCTGTGACGACAATGCGCCTCATCCCCACTCGGACGACTATGCCAGTCACCTCCATTTCTTCACCGACGTAGTGACGCGCTTGGAGAATCGATCTGAGAGGGCTCGCGTGCTTGTCGAGGAGAGGAGTCGCGGCCTGCTCAAGCGTGCATTCTCCCACGTCTTCAGCCATCTCCGGAACACCTACCTCAACTTTGACTTCGACACCGCCATTGCTCCTGTGCCCCGGGCCATCCGAGATGACCTGGCATGCTGGGTTGAGGACAATGTGGACGCCCTAGTCAGGGCCTTCACCTCCAAGGATGACGCGGTGGTGGTTGCTGCAGACGAAGGCGTCGTGGTGGACGATGGCGAGGGCGGCGCCGGTGACAGCAGCGGCGATGCTGGTGGTGATGACGGAGGCGTCGGCGGTGACAACGACGCCAGTGATGCGTCTGAGGGCGACCCGGAGGACGCGGTGAGCGATATGTCTGATTAAACCTGCGCTTCCTTGTCGTTGACCCTGCATATGAAAGCTTGGGCACGACCCTGAAGGTTGTAAGAACATTTTGGGAGGGGAAGCCCCTCATGTAAACAGATTATTGATTTTGTTCTTTAGGCTAGGCTAAAGATGTGTTTCCATAAATCTGCGAGTCCTATCATGAGCCTACTACTGCAGTTTACCTTTGTCCGGGCAGTTCCAGACCGGGCCACAGGGTCTTGAGTTCCGGAGGAGCCTGTCGATCTGCCCGAGGGGGGCCTCGTGAGAAGCGAGCGTTTAGCCATGGAAGGACGTGTGCACAGCACGCGCATGCCGTGCCCAGCCCCCGCTCGTGAGGAGCTCTCGAGGGAGGAGGCAGCAGGGGTGAACCCCGAACCAGGGCATGGAGCCAAACCGCAAGAAATCGCACGAACGACAAAAGACACCCCCCGCGCTTATCAACGAAAATTCATCTTCAACTTAAATCCAAAGCCAGAAAACAGGGCTACAAAAAGAGAGATTAAAAGCAAATGGCCGCGTCCGGCACCTAGTCTAGTCTTCTTGTCTTCTCACTAGTGCAGGGCTAAGTGCTGCCACTAGTTGTGGGAGGGAGCCCCCGAGGCCCGAGGGCGGCACTCCTGAGACTCCGGGGCGTGTACAGCCCCACTCATTATTACGTGAGAGTGTGACGAGCGGAGATCTTCATAGGTGCGTGCCTTACTTCATATTGCCAGACGAGGGCCCCACCTTGCGCCACCCTCGACCACCACTGGGGGCGACCGGTAACCAGGAAGACACCAGGGGGCAAAGGGGACACCAACGGCGCCCTCGGCGACCACGGGTCCTCTACCGGGGGAAGGCTCGCCGGCACCTCCCCCACAGAGGGCCTACCTCCGGGGGTTGTCTTGCTCCGTGTGATGCAGGGAGGGGCCTTGCTCCCGACTCCTCCCCGGCAGCCCCCAGTGCGCTCCCCCTGGCGGGAGGGGGGCCGCCGAGCTGGGGCCGCCATCCGCCACTGTCACCTGATCCTCCTATGACCCATGGTTAGTGTAAGCTTGCTCCTGAGAGATTAGTGGTAGCCTGTAGTTGTTGTTGCTGGCATGGTTGGCGAGGCTTCCGAGAGGCTCCTGGAAGGCCCCAGTTTCTAGTGCCTCCTCCTCCCAGCTTGGCTCGAGGAACGAGCTGGGGTCATCTTCCAGCGCGTACTCCTGATCCATCATGCGGGGTACATAGGCCTCCGGGGCCGCTGCCTCGAAGACCTTGCTGTAGTGCCCCACGCTCCACGTCGCTCAGCCCAGCGCACCACCCTGAGGATGGTAGGGCGGCATCCCGCCGGGGCCGTAGGCAGAGGTGCTCGTACCAGCGCTTGTAGGAGGTGGCGGGGGTGCGATTGGGCGTCCGGTGCCGTTTGCCACGCTAGCATCGATGGAGCTCAGAGGCAAACCCGGGGGCGCGCGAGCGCGGCGAGGCCCACCATGTGATCCGGTCATAGCCTGAGGTGTAAAAAGGGAGCAGAAGGGAGGCGCTCCCGAAGCCGCGGCGTCTAGTAGCTCGGCGACGCGCTCCAGCAGTGCATCCCGGCCGCTCTCCATCAGCCGGCATCGCAGCAGCTCGCGGGCCACCATGAGCGCGGCCCTCATGTTTGCTTGCTCCCATCGGGTGTGCGGCGACGTGGCCGCGGCGTGGCTTGAAGCCCTTGCAGCTGCCCGAACTTGGCGTGGAGTAAGGGTGGATGGCGCTTGACCACGCCTCCCGTGCCCCGCAGCGCTTGGCGGTGCGCGTGCTGCCTGAGGCGCGAGATTGGGGTCTTCTTGGGCAGGCGGGGCTGCCTGGGCCGGCCAGGCTCCCCATCGGTCGGCGTTGGTCCTCGGGTTGCCGGACATTGGAGTTGCGGAGTGTTGGTGGATTGACTGGCGAAAGGAAGACTCCGGCGCACCCCTACCTGGCGCGCCAAATGTCGGATTTTGGGTTCCGGCAAAACCCTTGAGGTTCGAACACCGGGGTGTGCACGAAGATCTCCCCCCTCTCTAGCTCGCACACTCAACAATCTCATGGCCTAGCTTCACCGACCCAAAGAACACGAGACACAATATTTATACTGGTTCAGGCCACCGTTGTGGTGTAATACCCTACTGCAGTGTGGTATGGTGGATTGCCTCTTGGGCCGAGGATGAACAGTTACAAGGGATGAACAGCCTCCTGAGGAGAGGTGTTCTTGTGCTTAGTGAACTGGTGTGAGGCTAAGGATGGAATGGCTCCGATCCAAGATGAGGTCGATCCCCCCCCCTCTTTGGTGGTGGCTAGTCCTATTTATAGAGGCACTAGTCATCTTCCCAAATATTGAGCAGGAAGGGATCCCACAACGGCCAAATTTGAAGGGAGACAACTAGTACAAGTTATCCTGACGAAAGTAGTCTTCGCCTGCCAAAGGCTCTGGTGGTGACGCCGTCTTGGGCTCCACGGTGACCTCCGTCCTGCCGTCCTGCTGTTCTTGGTCTTGTTGCACTGATATGGAAACCTTTGCCTGATGCCTTGGAACTCCTCGCCTGTGCCTGCCTCCTTAGCACCAAAGAGGAAGCAAGGACACTACGCTTGCTGGCTCCCGCCTGGTGCCCGCCTGGTCTTGATCGTCATGGCTTACGTCGTTAGAACCTCGCGAGGTTCGCCTTGCCTTGATCTCTCCGCCCCTCGTGAGCCAGCCTGATGAGGCCGCCCCTAAGGAGGTATTGCGTCGTACGCCTCACGAGGCCTGGCCCCTTACGAGGGTCTTGAATGTTTGCTGGTGAAGATGGGCCGTACAGGGCCACTGGAGGAGCCACGCTGCGGGCCGCAGGCAGGCGAGCCTGGGGACCCCCGTTCCCAGAACGCCGACACCCACTCTTGTTGTCTCCAAGGTCTTGACATTTCAACATCAACAACAAGAAGACCAAAGATGCCATATTTTCCATACCAAGGCTGGCATCAACGGAAAGTCTGTGAAGGTCATCATCGATGGTGGGAGTTGCCATAACTTAGCAAGTGAAGAACTATTCTCCAAGCTCTAATTAGTCAAAATGAAGCACCCACATCCCTACAAGGTTCAATGGCTTAGCGACTCCGGGACTATCCAAGTCGAGCATAGGGTACAAGTTCCCTTCAAGATCGGAGCTTACGAAGACACTTTGGAGTGTGATGTCGTTCCAATGTCCGTTTGCCACCTTCTTCTTGGGCGACCATGGCAATTTGATCGAGGTGTCATCCACAACGGCCGAACGAATCACTATAGCTTCAAAATGAAAGGAAAGGAGTATGTACTTCGACCTATGTCTCCAAGCCAAGTGATCGCCGATAAGAAAGCCACTCATCATGGAGAGAATAGTGAGAGAGCGAACCACCAAAAAGAGAGTGAGCGCCACAAGCCCAAATTGAGTGCCTCCATGATGAGCGACAGGAAAAATCTAGTCCTATTTGCCACAAAAAGTGAGATGAGAGAAGTGTGTGCGAACCCATCAAGTGACATGCACTATGTCCTTTTGTGCAAGGACGAGGCACCAAAAGCTAATACCTCTAGCAATCTACCTTTAGTGTTATCTTTTCTATTGCAGGAATTCCAAGACGTTTTCCCCGACGAGCTACCTCCAGGTCTACCTCCACTACGAGGCATCGAACACCGAATCGACCTCATCCCCGGAGCACCCCTTCCTAACAAGGCTCCCTACCGTGTCAACCCCAAGGAAACTAAGGAGATCCAATGGCAAGTACAACAACTCATCGACAACGGCCATGTACGAGAAAGTTTGAGCCCCTATGCCATCCCGGTAATCCTTGTTTCCAAGGAAGATGGTACATATCGCATGTGTTCCGATTGTCGTCATATCAATGCTAATACTGTGCATTATCGTTACCCCATTCCACGCCTAGATGATATGCTAGATGAGCTTAGCGGAGCCACCATTTTCTCTAAGATTGACCTTAAAAGTGGCTACTATCAAATACGCATCCAAGAAGGTGATGAATGGAAAACCGCATTTAAGACCAAATTTGGCTTATATGAATGGCTTGTTATGGCAATGGGTTTATCCAAAGCACCCGATACTTTTATGCGAGTCATGCATTTTGTTCTTTGACCCTATATTGGTGTATTTGTTGTGGTCTACTTTGACGATATTCTTGTTTTTAGCAAATCCCTCAAAGATCATGTCACCCATTTTAGAACCATGTTGCAAACCCTTAGGAAAGAGCGTCTTTATGCTAATATGGACAAATGCCTTTTCGGTGTAGATAAGCTTGTTTTCTTGGGTTTCGTTGTGCCTTCTACGGGTGTTCATGTAGATGAATCTAAGATCAATGATATTCAAACTTGGCCCAAACCAACCAACTTGCAACAAGTGCGTAGTTTTCTTGGTTTAGCCGGTTTCTATCATAGATTTGTGAAGGATTTTATCACTATTGCTTCACCTTTACATGCTTTGAGTAAGAAAAATGTGCCTTTTGTTTGGGGACCATCCCAAGATACCACATTCAATGAGCTTAAGAATTTGCTTACTCATCCTCCCGTGCTTGCATTACCCAACTTTGACAAACCATTTGAAATTCATTGCGATGCTAGTGGTAATGGCATAGGAGGTGTGTTAACGCAAGAGAAGCGCCCCATAGCTTACTTTTGTGAGAAACTTTCTGGAGCGCAACTCAATTACCCCATATATGACAAAGAGCTATATGCTTTAGTGCGAGTTTTGCATGAATGGGAACATTATCTTCGCCCTCATGAATTTGTCATCCATACCGACCATGAAACGCTTAAATACCTTAAGGGTCAAACTAAGTTGAACAAGCGTCATGCTAAATGGAGTGAATTCATTGAGTCATTTCCTTATGTCATCAAGTACATTAAAGGTAAGGAAAATGTTGTGGCGGACACTCTTTCCTGCATATGCATGCTTGTTACCAAACTTGAATTGAATGTCATAGGCTTTGAGCACATAAAAGACTTGTATGCGCATGATCCTACTTTTGCTATTCCTTATGCCAAATGTTTGACGCATACATCTTGGGAACGCTATTACATCAAAGATGATTACCTTTTGAGAGCTAACAAACTTTGCATCCCCGAGTCTTCTCTTTGTTTGTTACGTTTGCAAGAATCTCATGGAGGAGGACTAATGGGACACTTTGGATGCGACAAGACATTTGCTACGCTCTCCAAGAACTAATTTTTGCCCAAGATGTTCTGCAACGACTCACGTTTCGCCAATCGATGTTCTACAGGTCGCAAAGCTAAGTCTAAAGCTCAATCTCATGGCATTTATATGCCCCTTCCTAAGTCTAAAGCTCAATCTCATGGCATTTATATGCCCCTTCCAATTCCATATCACCCATGGGAGGATATTAGCATGGATTTTGTGCTTGGTTTACCTAGAATTAGAAATGGAAAGGATTCCGTGTTTGTTGTTGTGGACCGATTCTCTAAATGGCACATTTCATACCATGCAACAAGATAGACAATGCTTCACATGTTGCAAATCTTTTTTGTAGGGAAATCTTGCTCCTACATGGAATGCCAAAGACAATTGTCTCGGACCGTCACGTCAAGTTCTTGAGTTACTTTTGGAAGACTTTATGCGCCAAGCTCGGAATCAAGCTCTTGTTCTCTTAAGCATAACATCCTCAAACCGACGGCCAAACGGAGGTCACAAACTGGACGCTTTCCACTCTTCTACACGTGTTGATAAAGAAGAACATCAAGGAGTGGAAGGAGTGCCTACCCATCGCCGAGTACGCCTACAACCGCGCTAGACATTCGACTATCGGCAAGTCCCCCTTCGAGGTTGTCTACGGTTTCAACCCGTTATCCCCATTGGACATTCTTCCCCTACCACTACAAGAGTGCACCAACATGGATGCGGGTGCCCGAGTCAACTACCTCAAGAAGATGCATGAAGATACAAGGCACACCATCGAGCGCCAAGTACAATGACTCACGACCAAGCTCAACCTCAACAAGCACCCATGGTATTCAACATTGGAGATATTATGTGGCTACACCTTCACAAGGACCGCTTCCCCAATGAATGCAAGTCCAAACTTCTACCACGAGCGGATGGACCCTTAAAGGTGCTTGAACGCTACAACAACAACGCTTACAAGATCGACCTCCTCAACGACAAGTACAACGTGAGCGATGTCTTCAACGTCAAGGATCTCTCGCCCTACCATGGTGATGAAGCTTTCGATCCGAGGTCGGATCTTTCCCAAGGGGGGAGATGATGCTGAGCATCCCAAGGTCATCCCCATGGACCTACCTACGTCTCCTACGACAACACTTGCACGAATGACAAGAGCTCGAGCAAAGGCTATCGAAGATAAGGTGTGTTGGGGAACGCAGTATTTCAAAATTTTCCTACGATCACGTAAGATCTATCTAGGAGATGCATAGCAACGAGAGGGGAGAGTGTATCTACGTACCCTCGTAGACCGAAAGCAGAAGCGTTAAGTAATGCGGTTGATGTAGTCGAACTTCTTCGCGATCCAACCGATCAAGTACCGAACGCACGACACCTCTGCGATCTGCACACGTTCAGCTCGGTGACGTCCCTCGTACTCTTGATCTAGTTGAGGCCGATGGTGAGTTGCGTCAGCACGACAACCTATTGATGGTGATGATGAAGTTACCAACGCACGGCTTCGCCTAAGCACTACGATAATATGACCGAGGTGGAAAACTATGGAGGGGGGCACTGCACATGGCTAAAGATCAACTTGTGTGTCTATGGGGTGCCCCCTTCCCCCGTATATAAAGGAGAGAGGAGGGGAGGGCCGGCTGGCCCCTAGGGCATGCCCCAAGAGGGGAATCCTACTCCTAGTAGGAGTAGGTTCCCCCCTTTCCTAGTCCAACAAGGAGAAGAAGGAGGGAGAGGGAAAGAGGGGCAGTGCCCCCTCCCCTTGTCCTATTCGGACTCCCCTTGGGGGCGTGCACCACCTCCTGGCTGCGTCCCTCTCTCTCCCCTAAGGCCTACTAAGGCCCATAACTTTCTGGGGGGGGGGGTCCGGTAACCCTTCGGCACTCCGGTTTTATCCGAAACTATCCAGAACACTTCCGGTGTCTGAATAACATGGTCCAATATATCAATCTTTATGTCTCGACCATTTCGAGACTCCTCGCCATGTCCGTGATCACATCCAGGACTCCGAACAACCTTCGGTACATCAAATCACATAACTCATAATACACATCATCATCGAACGTTAAGCGTGCGGACCCTACGGGTTCGAAAACTATGTAGAGATGACCGAGACACGTCTTTGGTAAATAACCAATAGTGGAACCTAGATGCTCATATTGGTTCCTACATATTCTACGAAGATATTTATTGGTCAAACAGCATAACAACATACAGTGTTCCCTTTGTCATCGGTATGTTACTTGCCCGAGATTTGATCGTTGGTATCATCATACCTAGTTCAATCTCGTTATCGGCAAGTCTCTTTACTCGTTCTGTAATGCATCATCCTACAACTATCTCATTAGTCACATTGCTTGCAAGGCTCATAGTGATGTGCATTACCGAGAGGGCCCAGAGATACCTCTCCGATACACGGAGTGACAAATCCTAATCTCGATCTATGCCAACTCAACAAACACCATTGGAGACACCTGTAGAGCATCTTTATAATCACCCAGTTATGTTGTGATGTTTGATAGCACACAACGTGTTCCTCCGGTATTCGGGAGTTGCATAATCTCATAGTCATAGGAACATGTATGAGTCATGAAAAAAGCAATAGCAATAAACTAAACTAAACGATCATAGTGCTAAGCTAACGGATGGGTCTAGTCCATCACATCATTCTCTAATGATGTGATCCCGTTCATCAAATGACAACACATGTTTATGGCTAGGAAACTTAACCATCTTTGATTAACGAGCTAGTCTAGTAGAGGCATACTAGGGACACTCTGTTTGTCCATGTATTCACACATGTACTAAGTTTCCGGTTAATACAATTCTAGCATGAATAATAAACAATTATCATGATATAAGGAAATATAAATAACAACTTTATTATTGCCTCTAGGGCATATTTCCTTCAAGGTCAACTCGCTCCTCTCCGAACTACCACTTTCTATACATGAGACATGGCTAGTACCTCAAGCAGAAAAACTATGTGTGATCAGGCACTTGAAGGAAGGCCACGGAGCATCTACATCCAACGAACAAGACGGCGAGGACACCAAGTGCGAAGGACAAGAAGAAGAGCTGCCACTGAAGCTACAACCATCGGACGACTAGTCAGGACTGCATGTCTGACACCTGAAGCCGCAGCCTACCCATGTCCCAGCCAACGCAAGCTACAGCGAGCGGATGTCCGGCCAGGACCGGATGACCGACGCCACCACACCCGAGCCAAAACAGCGGATGTCCGAAGCGACCGGACGACCGAACGACCGACCATCTCCGGAAATCCGGTGCCACCTCAACCAAGCCAAAGTAAGTGGAAGTCCAGAAACTCCCGGACATCCGGACACCCACGAGCCACCAGACGACCGTAACCCACTGGATGTCCCGTACCTGTCTGTGCACAGTTTCGGGCCCGAGGCCCATGTACCCCTTCACTTCGCCCCCCATTTGAACTAAGACTATAAATAGACCTCCTCCTCCTTCTAGTTAGGGTTAGCGTTGTGATAGCTCATATGTGAGATAGAGCCTCGCTCATCCATCCGAATCTACCCCACTGCGAGGGACCGTCACCTCTTCGGAGAAGATCCACTTGGATTCAAGACCCCTAATGGGAAGACCCCAAGACCTCCTCACGGAGAAGAACCGGTTACCCTATGTATCGTCCCTTGTTGGATTTGGACCGTGTGATATCTATGTGTACTCGGATCTAGCATATATGTGACCATATCTTGTTGGTTTGAGTGTTTACTCTCTTTCCCCTTCATGTTTTTCCCCTTGTGTTCTTCATGTTCATCGCAGGAATCTGCTCCTTTCATGAAAGATCAGCCCTCTAGGGTTCCACCCTACATCAACATGCCTTCCTATTTTTGATACATACTACATATGTCTATTAACCATGTTTGTACATCAAACTAATGCTGTTTTGTATCCCTCATCAATCACTTATGATGAGACAGTCACCCTAGTGGGTTACTGTGAGACGCGCTACTCTTTTGAAGAGTGCAGTGTCATCCTCCCCACATGATTCTCAAGGAACAGCAAAGCTAAATGAAGATAGTCAACGTAGCTCTCTAGTTGATAACCGCAATTCCCCTACAACACCATCGCAGGTGCTTTCTCTTACTTGGTAGTGTGATATGCAGCTGCATGTTGCATATGGTGTTTACCTTGAAATGCTCCTAATTAGGGTAAATTGCATCTGCTTAGTTAACACATTATACCTATGAATATGACATGCCTTCCTGTTTTTGGTACATACTATGTCTTTCTATTAACCATGTTCTTACATCAAACTACTTTTCTTGTGTATCCCTCATCAATCATTTATGACGAGACACCTTCAAGTTGACAGTGTAATATTGGTTGCATCTTGCATATCATTTCAAACATGTATTGCCTCTAATTTGTTGAAGTGCCACTTATAATGAGACACATCTAACTTGGTAGAGTGATTTTGGTTGGATCTTTCATATGGTGTCTAGATTGCATTGCTTCCAATTTGTTGAAATGCCTTCCGCTTAGCATTTTTCGTACATATTCCATCCTCCTACAATGTGGTTGCCGTACATAAAAGTTGTGTTCGTCAGTGTCATGCATCAACGAATTTGGAAGTGTGAATTTCATTCATTTTTCTTGTGTGTTTACTTGACAAGGCAAAATCTAAAAGGATGAAGACAGGGAATGATGGTGGTCCCTTGGAGCAACCGAAACAGATGATCTCTACAGATTCTCCTGCTACTCCTACTGCAGTGCAAGTTCCAAATCTCATCTCCCCTATTCCACAACCCCAGGTGCTTGCTCTAACATGGCAGTGTGATATCTGGTTCCATGTTGCATATGGTGCCTAGCTTGTATTGCTCCTAATTAGTTAAACTGCATCTCCTTAGGTTACACGTTATACATGTGAATATGACACGCCTTCCCGTTTTGGTACATACTTCATCTGTGTAACGCCCAAGATGCTGCTATATCTCCCACATGTTGAGGCACGACTTTGAGGCATAATCACATTTTGGTTTTATCGCAAGAAGGGTCATCTTCACACAATCCCATGTACAAGAACAAGGATATAAATAGTTGGCTTACAATCGCCACATCACACAATGATCAAATAATTCATACATCATTCAGAGTACACACATAGTCTGACTACGGAAAAATCCAAATGAAAAGAAGATAACCCCAAATGCTAAATCCCGACCGTCCCAACTGGGCAACACTACTGATGATGAGGACATCAATACCATTGTTACACCCATAGCACCTACTGCTATACATACTGGACCAATTACTAGAGCTCGCGCACGCCAATTAAATTACCAGGTACTTTCGTTTCTTGGTAACGATTCTAATGTTCATGAGAATATGATGCTGCCTAAATTGGATACATTTGTTTTGCTTACAAATGAAGGGCCTAGCTTGGACAAGAAAGATGAACAATAGAGCAAGTTCAAGCATGGAGATGATGGCGTGCACAAGGGGAACAAGAACGGAGTTACAAGTGATGATTCCAGGACTTTGAAGCCACCATAATGAGTGCATGAAGCCTTGGACGAAATATACAAGATGCCACTTCATAAATTTCGTCCAGAGGCTATCCTAGGTGCTGCGTCACCTTATTTTTGGGCCAGGCCCATGTAATTTCGAAATACTTGATTATAGGCTGTTTTTAGAGTTCGTATGTGTGGGGAAACAAGAGTTAGGGTTGGTTTCGGACCCCTCCTCCAAGGGCCACGAAATTCCCCCCTCTCCCCTCCATATATACAGCCCTTAGGGCATCGTGTAGACTTTGGGTTTTGTTTAGATTAGAAGTTCTCCATAGCTGCAACTTCACGTACTTTGTTTGTGTTCAACGACCAAACCAAGACGTCACAGAACCCCACCTTGATCAATAAATCTTTCCTCTTATATTCGCAATACCCATATGGCAATCTTAGTTTCTTGCTTGTTCTTCGTTTGCCTGCAGGAAACAGACCTTCGTGGTCAGGTTGATCGTGCTCCGACATGGTCAATAACCTCTTGGAGTTGGTTTAGCGATTGCTAAGGTGCGATGTCCTCACACGTTCGTAGTCGGATCGTCAAAGTCGACTTCCTCCAAATGATAGCCACCATCTCATCGAAAGATGGGACACCTTTGCCACTATCAAATGGTATCAGATTTTCAGGTTGCTCGGTGAGATTTTACAGTTTTTCGTAGTTTAGATCGAGTCTGTTCATCATACCTGCAGTCCACGAAAAAGCCACAAAAAAATTAGGGTTAGTTCATCATATCTGAACCAATCTGAGCCTTTGTATAATCTTTTTAGGGGTTTTGCTTCATTGAATTTGCGGTTGCCTCGCCGTGTCTAGTTGCTGGTCTTAGTGTCTAGTCTTTTAGAGTTTCGAGTTCTGGTCATAAGTTGTCATGCCGCCGCCGCACCATCATCATCGCCCTTGCCATCTACCACCACTGCTTATCCGCCAACGATCCGTATCCATATACCACCACCAATCCGTATCCATATACCACCACCGATCCGTGTCCATATACCACTACCACCACCACCATCGCTGCCATATACAAACACTGTAGCCATATCCTACCACCATATATCCACCACCAATCCGAGTTCCTTTCATATTAGGTTTGTTTTCGAGATCCATCTAATTTTCGTTTCCTGTGTCCTTGCCTTAGTAGGTTTTGGAAAAAAAAGTCTGGAGACCCCTGGGCAGTTTTTAGGCCAAAATTTTCACAGGAAAAAAATATTTTTTCCCTATCCTATTTTTAGGCTTTTCTAAGTCTTTTGTGCCATGTGCTATCATAGTGATTTTTTGTCGCACTTTTTCGTCATCGCTGCCCTGATTTCCGAAAAATAGCCCAAAAAATTTCGTGCCCATCCTGTCAGTTTGACCAGGGAAGAGTTTTGAGACACTCGTCATTATAGTGATTTTTTGCAAAAAAAAGAGGAGCGCTAAAAAAACAGAGCGAAATGAATTCCAAAGCGTGCTTTTCCCTTGTTTATGTGCCGCACCATGATTTTGTTCGTGTTCTAGGCTCGCGTCTCTAGTACGGTCTAGCCTAGGACCAGCACAGTACCGTCGTTGAGCGTTTATTCAACTTTGCATCTCTGAATTGATTATTGCTCACCCATTTTGCTACCATATTATAAGCCTTCCTAGCTCCACATACGTCTATGTCGTGCGTTTGACTCTCCCTGATAATTGCTCTATCCAAGGTTTGAGAGTTTTGACTACAACGGTTGCTGATCACCGCCTGCTGCTGGGTAAGAACTTGTAAGAATTTGAGATTTGCTTGACGGATTTGTGACACCCACCACCACCTCTTGTTAGTAGTCTGTAGGATCATATTCTTGTGTGTTTCTATTGTTGATAACCATGGCAGGATCACAAGTCGACGATATTGACTGGGAGAACATGACGAACAAAGAGTTACTTGATAAGTTTCAGCAAATGACGAGTGGACAGGTGGAAGATGTGCTAAACAGATTTGAAGAGGCCATGGATAAGATAGATGCCATTGAGAAGGCGTTCGAAACAAAGCTCGCTATCAATTTTAATGAATTGCTCGTGCGTCTTCCACAACCACCGCCTGCTGCACCTATCGCACCTCTACAACAATAACATCGCCTTCCAATTCAAGTGGGATAAGCACAGCGCGTTCCCCTTGAGCCTGGTCAAACTTCTGGTGCCATTGTACCTACTATTGATGCTTCTGTAGCTCCTGCTGCTACTGCAGAGGTGGAGGACCATTACGAGGATGAGGTTGATCAAAATTAGAACTACGTGCAACCACTAGCACCACCACCACTAGGTCGTCCTCATACATATCATCACAATGGTAGGGCTACACAACCACCTGAGGTACGAGATCATGACCGTCTTCCTAAACTAAAATTGAATATTCCACCATTTGAGGGTAGATATGTTCCTGATATATATCTTACTTGGGAGTTAGAAACTGAACAACGTTTTACATGTTTACAATATCCTGAGGAGAGACGTGTTCCTACTGCTGTTTGTGCTTTCACTAGTTTTGCATGTGTTTGGCTACTTTGAAAACTGCTATGCATACTCATTGGGTTCCACCATATTATCAACATGAATTACTTCAAAAATTGGAACGCTTAAGACAAGGAAAATAATTTGTAAAATAATATTATCAGGAATTACAAAACCGGCATGATTTGATGTGGTATTGTTGAGGAGAATGAAGCTATGCTTGCACGTTTTATGGGTGGATTAAATAGAGAGATTCAGACCAGTCTAGAGTATAAGGAATATAATAATATCACTCGTTTATTTCATCTTGCTTGCAAAGCTGAATGTGAAGTGCAGGATCGACAGGAATTGGCGCGAACTAATTTTTTTGCAGGTCGACCTTCATCATGGATACCACATGCATCCTCTACTTCCACACGTTTTGTTGCACCGGTGCCTCCGTCAGCGGCCACCGCCAACCATGATACAATAAAGCAGGCACAACCACCACTATCTACCAAGAGCACTCCTTCTGGGCCTGCACAGAGTTCTTCTTCATCCATGGCATCAACAGGGCAAACACATGATATTATTTGTCGTTGTTGCAAGGGTGGACGTCATTATGCGAGACAATGCCCATCTAAGCATGTGGTAATTCTTAGTAAGGATGGTGGGTATGAGTCCACTAGTGACTATGATGAGGAGACTTTTGCTCTTATTACAAGTGAAGAACACGGTGGAGATGATTCTGATCATGAGATGCAATACATGGCTGCTGAAGATGCTGACAGGTATGAATGTTTAGTTGCTCAACGTGGTTTGAGTGTGCAGGTTACACAAGCTGAGCAAAATCAGAGGCATATTTTTTCCATACAAAGGGAGTTGTGAAGGAACGTTCTGTTCGCGTCATCATAGATGGAGGAAGCTGCAACAACTTGGCCAGCATGGAGATGGTGGAGAAGCTATCTCTCACCACAAGACCACATCCACATCCTTACTACATCCAATGGTTCAACAACATCGGCAAGGTTAAGGTAACACATACTGTTCGTGTGCATTTTATTTTCTCTACATATGTTGATTATGTTGATTGTGATGTGGTACCTATGCAAGCATGTTCCTTATTACTTGGTAGACCATGGCAATTTGATAAAAAATATGTACACCATGGTAGAAACAATCAGTATACTCTTGTTCATAAGGAAAAAAATATTACTTTGCTTCCTATGACTCCTAATTCCATTTTGAAAGATGATATTAATAGAGCTAATAAAGCAAAACTGGAGAAACATAAGAGTGAAAATCAGATTGTGGCAAAAGAATTTGAGCAACAAATGAAGCCTTAAAAAATAAACCATCTAGTGTTGCTTCTGAATTAAATTGAAAAGTGCATGTTTACTTGCCACCAAATCTGATAATGATGATCTAGATTTCAGCAAATCTGTTTGATATGCTTTTTTGTGCAAGAAGGCATTATTTTCTTTCGAGGATGTACCTTCCTCTTTGCCTCCTGCTATCACTAACATTTTGCAGGAGTTCACTAACGTCTTTCCACAAGACGTGCCACCGGGATTACCACCTATTCGAGGGATTGAGCATCAGATTGACTTAATTCCCAGTGCTTCGCTACCTAACCGTGCGCCATACCGTACCAATCCAGAGGAGACGAAGGAGATTATTTGTCAAGTACAGGAGCTGCTCGACAAAGGTTATATATGGGAATCTCTTAGTCCTTGTGTTATTCCTATTATACTAGTGCCAAAAAAGGATGGTACGTCGCGTATGTGTGTTGATTGTAGAGGCATTAATAATATTACTATTCGTTATCGTCATCCTATTCCTAGGCTAGATGACATGCTTGATGAATTGAGTGGCCCTACAATATATTTGCATAGCGGATACCATGAAATTAATATGAAATTGGGAGATGAATGGAAAATAGCATTTAAAACTAAGTTTGGATTATATGAGTGGTTAGTCATGCCTTTTGGGTTAACTAATGCACCAAGTACTTTCATGAGATTAATGAATGAAGTTTTACGTGCTTTCATTGGACGATTTATGGTAGTCTATTTTGATGATATACTGATTTATAGCAGATCTTTGGAGGAACATTTGGAACATTTATGTGCTATTTTTATTGCTCTACGTGATGCACATGTGTTTGGTAACCTTGGGAAGTGCACCTTCTGAACCGACCGAGTATCTTTTCTTGGCTATGTAGTTACTCCACTAGAAATTGAAGTTGATAAAGCCAAGATTGAAGCTATTGAGAGTTGGCCGCAGCCAAAAACGGTCACACAAGTGAGGAGTTTTCTTGGCCTCGCTGGATTCTATAGGCGTTCTGTGAGATATTTCAGCACCATTGTTGCACCTCTCAATGAGCTTACAAAGAAGGATGTACCTTTTGTTTGGGGTAACGCAGAGGAAGAAGCCTTCACGGTATTGAAAGATAAGTTGACACATGCTCCTTTACTCCAACTTCTTGATTTTAATAAGACTTTTGAGCTTGAATGTGATGCTAGTGGAATTGGATTAGGAGGTGTGTTATTACAAGATGGAAAACCTGTTGCTTACTTTTCTGAAAAATTGAGTGGGCATAGTCTAAATTATTCTACTTATGATAAAGAATTGTATGCTCTTGTTCGGACTTAAGAAACATGGCAACATTATTTATGGCCCAAAGAATTTGTTATACATTCTGATCATGAATAGTTGAAACATATTAAAAGTCAAGCTAAACTGAATCGTAGACATGCTAAATGGTTTGAATTCATTGAGACTTTCCCTTATGTCATTAAACACAAGAAGGGTAAAGAAAGTGTTATTGCTGATGCATTGTCTCGTCGCTATACAATGCTTTCAGAACTTGACTTCAAAATATTTAGTTTGGAGACCATCAAAGATCAATATGTGCATGATGCTGATTTTAAAGATGTAATGCAGAATTGTAAAGACTGAAGAACATGGAACAGTCGTTAATGATGGATTTTTGTTTCGTGCTAACAAGCTATACATTCCAGCTAGCTCCATTCATCTTTTGTTGTTGTAGGAGACGCATGGAGGAGGATTAATGGGACACTTTGGCGTGAAGAAGACGGAGGACATACTTGCCACACATTTCTTTTGGCCAAAGATGAGATGGGACATTGAGCATTTTGTTGCTCGCTGCACTACATGTCAAAAAGCTAAGTCACGACTCAATCCTTATGGTTTATATATGCCTTTACCTGTATCTACTATTCCTTGGGAGGATATATCTATAGACTTTGTTTTAGGTTTACCTCGAAGAAAGAAGGGGAGGGATAGCATATTTGTTGTCGTGGATAGATTCTCGAAAATGTCACACTTTATACCATGTCATAAAAGTGATGATGTTGTTAATGTTGTTGATTTGTTCTTTCGTGAAATTATTCGCTTGCATGGTGTGCCAAATACTATTGTTTCAGATCGTGATACTAAATTTCTTAGCCATTTTGGGAGATGTTTATGGGCTAAGTTGGGGACTAAACTGCTTTTTAGTACTACTTGTCACCGCCAAACTGATGGAAAAACTGAAGTAGTCAATAGAACATTGTCTACTATGCTTAGGGCTGTTTTGAAGAATAATAAGAAAATGTGGGAAGAATGCTTGCCTCATATTGAATTTTCTAATAATCGTTCATTGCATTCTACTACTAAGATGTGCCCTTTTGAAATTGTGTATGGTTTCCTACCTCGTGCACCTATTGATTTGTTGCCTCTTCCATCTTCGGAGAAGGTTAATTCTGATGCTAAAGAACATGCTGAATTGATTTTAAAAATGCATGAGTTAACTAAGGAAAACATTGAGCGTATGAATGCTAAATATGAACTGGCTGGAGATAAGGGTAGAAAACATGTTGTGTTTGCACCTAGAGATCTTGTTTGGTTACATTTGCGTAAGGATAGATTTCCTAATTTGCGCAAATCAAAGCTAATGCCACGTGTTGATGGTCCTTTTAAGGTGTTAGAGAAAATAAATGATAATGCATATAAACTTGAGCTCCCTACAGATTTTGGGGTTAGTCCCACTTTTAACATTGCAGATTTGAAGCGTTATTTGGGTGAGGAAGATGAGCTTTCGTCGAGGACGACTTCATTTCAAGAAGGGGAGGATGATGAGGACATCAATACCATTGTTACAACCACAACCCCTACTGCTATACATACTGGACCAATTACTAAAGCTCACGCACGCCAATTAAATTACCAGGTACTTTCGTTTCTTGGTAACGATTCTAATGTTCATGAGAATATGATGCTGCCTAAATTGGATACAATTGTTTTGCTTACAAATGAAGGGCCAAGCTTGGACAAGAAACATGAACCTTGGAGCAAGTAAAAGCATGGAGATGAAGGTGTGTGCAAGGGGAACAAGAACGGAGTTACAAGTGATGATTCCAGGACTTTGAAGCCACCATAATGAGTGCATGAAGCGTTGGATGAAATATACAATATGACACTTCATAAATTTCATCCAGAGGCTATCCTAGGTGCTGCGTCACCTTATTTTTGGGCCAGGCCCATGTAATTTCGAAATACTTGATTATAGGCTGTTTTTAGAGTCTGTATGTGTGGGGAAACAAGAGTTAGGGTTGGTTTCGGACCCCTCCTCCAAGGGCCACGAAATTCCCCCCTCTCTCCTCCATATATACAGCCCTTAGGGCATCGTTTAGACTTTGGGTTTTGTTTAGATTAGAAGTTTGCCATAGCTGCAACTTCGCGTACTTCGTTTGTGTTCAACGACCAGACCAAGACGTCACATAACCCCACCTTGATCAATAAACCTTTCCTCTTATATTCGCAATATCCAGATTGCAATCTTAGTTTCTTGCTTGTTCTTTCTTTGCCTGCAGGAAATAGACCTTCGTGGTCAGGTTGATTGTGCTCCGGCGTGGTCAATAACCTCTCGAAGTTGGTTTAGCGATTGCTAAGGTGCGACGTCCTCACACATTCGTAGTCGGATCATCAAAGTCGACTTCCTCCAAACGATAGCCACCATCTCATGGAACGACGGGACACCTTTGCCTCTATCAACTGATCATCCGGAAACGAAACATAGTAACGCCCAAGGTCTTCGTCGAACTCCCACTTGAGTTCGGTGGCATCACCTGCACTGGTATCATCGACACCTGCAACTGTATTGGTAGTATCTGTGAGTCACGAGGACTCGGCAATCTCAAAACCCGCGAGATCAAGACTATTTAACCTTATGGATAGGATGTGGTTATGAGGTGGAGTTGCAGCAAGCGCTAAGCAAATATGGTGGCTAAGATACGAGTGCAAGAGTAATATGATAAACTACGCAACGGTTGTATACTAGAAGTGATCCTAAACTACTTACGTTCATACATAACCCAACCGTGTTCACTTCCTGAACTCCATCGAAAAGAGATCATTATGGCTACACACGCGGTTGATGCATTTTAGTTAAGTCAAGCATCAAGTTCTCTACAACCGGATATTAACAAATTCCCATCTGCCACATAAGCATGGGCACGGCTCTCAAAAGTTTGTACCCTGCAGGGGTGTCCCAACTTAGCCCTTCACAAGCTCTCACGATCAACGAAGGATATTCCTTCTCCCGAAATAACCCGATCTGTCTCGGAATTCCGGTTACAAGACATTTCGGCAATGGTAAAATAAGACTAGCAAGACTGCCCGAATGCGCCGACAAATCCCGATAGGAGCTGCACATATCTCATTCTCAGGACACACCGGATGAGACAACCTACGAGTAAAACCAACACTTGAGTTTCCCCGAGGTGTCCCCGCAGTCTACTCGGTTCGGACCAACACTCAGAGGAGCACTGGCCCGGGGGGTTGACTTAAGATAATCCTCGGGTTAATTACTCCCTAGGGAAATTTTAGTTGTTATTAAGAAAATGGTAAAACCAAGGTTGGGCCTTGCTGGAGGAGTTTTATTCAAAGTGAACTGTCAAGGGGTCCCATAACGCCAACCGCATAAGGAAGGCAAAATCAAGGAACATAACACCGGTATGACAGAAACTAGGGCGGCAAGAGTGGAACAAAACACCGAGCAAAAGGCAAAGCCTTCCACCCTTTGCCATGTATATAGATGCATTAATTAAATAAGAGATATTGTGATATCCCAACATATCCATGTTCCAACATGGAACAACCTGCAAGGCACCTGCAACTAGCAACGCTATAAGAGGGGCTAAGCAAAAGCGGTAACATAGCCAAACAACAGTTTGCTAGGAAGGTGGGTTAGAGGCTTGACATGGCAATATGGGAGGCATGATAAACAAGTGGCAGGTAGCGCGACATAGCGATAGAACGAACAACTAGCAAGCAAAGATAGAAGTGATATCAAGGGTAATGATCATCTTGCCTGCAAAGTTCTCAGGGTTGTCGAAAGCTTGCTCCTCGTAAATATACTCGATAGGATCCTCATTCACGAACTTGTCTCCCGGCTCTACCCAAAGCAAGAACACAAGCAACAGAACACCAATCAATCACGGTGCAATGCACAAGCACCATGATGCAAGACATGGCATGGGATGCAAGGTATGATGTGCAATGCATATGGTACTCCGGAAGGGAAAGGATGATCATGACATCAGCTTGGCAAACCAAGCATGCCACTTGAAAGATGGGGTGATTTCAGTCGAAATCGATATAAAGATCACCGGAAATGGATGCACGGTATGCAAATGACAAGCAAAATAAGAACGATGCAAAACTGCGCTTAACAGCATCATAGCACTTAAGATGCATCAAGAAACTATGCTACAGCAGTCCAACATACCAATAAAGCATATGGAAGTAAAGTAAAAGTGAAGCTCTACAAATCATGAACACTGAGCTCCTTCTAGAACTTAGTAGAACAATCCCAAAACAGCATGGAAAAAATGCAAGTGATAACAGATTCACAGACTTTGAGAAATACTAAACATGGCATAAACAGCATTAGGTAGAAATGTTTAGAGCTAGCAAACAACATGCTACAGGAACATATCACGGCAAAGAAAGGCATGGCATGGTAGTACTAAAGGAAAATAATAAAACTCCCTTACTGAACTTTAGCAAAAGATGCATAGAAAATGAGGTAGCACCCATGCAAACATGGCAAGTGATATGAATAGTTTCACACAGAAGAAAACATGGCATGGCAGAAACAGATTCATGATAGCAACTTTGCGAGCTCATGCCCATCACCACAAAGCTTTTATTGGCTTCACAAGGTAACCAACAGTAAGAAGACACATTTATGAAGCTAAACATGGCAATAGCAAGTTCATGGAGTGCATGGATCACTAGCATAACACATGGCAAAAATGAACTTCATGTTAACAATCTGCCATCAACAACATTTAGCAAAAGTAGAGCATGGTAATGACAAGCTACACTACTCCATAATTGCAACCAGAGGAATGAATGGATAGAGCATAACCATATCTTAAAAACACACTTACTGAACTTCGTCAAAAAATGCATGGATCTACTTGTGGCATCAAGTCAACATAGCTACATAAGGTAACAGGAAAAGACTTGGCAGAAATACAAGTGTCTGAAATCAGCAACATCATGTGGCCTACTTTGCATGCTTGTGCTAGTCACCACAGAGCTCATAAAAATACAAGGCTTGCATCACTGTAAAGATGGCATGGAGATGCTCATAGAACATGTAGACATGATCCAGCAGACAACATCATATAGCACTTTTGCAATGAGGATTATGGCATCAATATGGACATTAACATGCATGCAAATGACACTGTCATGAAGAGCATCATGAGACGAATATTTCGATATATCATATGCGCAAATCCGAGCTATATGCATGGAGATATGGCCGGTCAAACATAGGTACATGAAATAGGAATTTCGGGACTTAGAGGAAATATACCCCACGAGATCTAGGGTTTCCGATACGGAAAACGAGCTTCGGCGGAGATGAGAGGCGTGGCGGCTAGAGTTGGTCGGGGAACGCCGGCGAGGGACGGGGCGGCTGATCCGGTCCGGCCCGACCGGATCTGGCCGGCGACGAGGTGGCGAAGGAGGTGCGGCATCGGGCGGCGGCGTCGAGGGAGCAGCCGCGAGGCGGAGCGGGCGGCGAGCTCGAGGTCGCCGGCGATGATGTCGAGGCGGTGGAGCTGCAAAGGGCGGTGGACGTGACCGTGGGCGGCGGAACGGGCGGCGCTCGCGCGGGCGCGCGCCATCGACGACTGCGGGCGTCGAACGGGCCGGGGGGTCCCGCGCGGGCCTTGGCGGGCTGGCGGCGGAGCGGGACAGGTGGCGGTGCATGATTCGCGGAGGGGGCGGCAGACGTGTCCTGCCGTCATCGGATGCGTCCGGCGGCGCGGAAGAGGTGGGAGGTTAGGATTAGACCGCAAATTTTGGGGGGAGAGGCATATTTATATGTAGGGGGGCTAGGAGAGTCCAAATGAGGTGCGGTTTTCTCCCACACGATCAGGATCCAATGACGGAGAGCATGGAGGGGGTTTAGATGGGCTAGTGGGCTGGTTTTTAGGGGTGCTGGGCTGCAATGAGAGAGGGGTTATTGCCGTTACCCGGTTAACCATTGGGGCATCAAATGACCTCTAAATGGAACGAAATTTGACAGGCGGCCTACCGGTGATGAACCAAGGCCACTCGACAAATCTCGGCCCATTCCGAGAACGTTTGTTTCTCGCTCACAAAACGAGATCTAAGAGGTGCAACGGGTGCATGTGTGAGTGTCGGATTCCGAAACGAACAACGGGGTAATTGACCGGATGCATGAGACGAACACGAATGCAAATGAGATGCACATGATGACATGAGATGAAATGCATGACATGAACAAAATGCAAAACGAAAGACAAAAACCCCAACCACGAAGGATATACATATCACATAACCGGAAATGGCAAGAGTTGGAGTTACAATTATGGAATATTACATCCGGAGCGTTACAACTCTCCACCACTACAAGAGGATCTCGACTCGAGATCTAGGACTGAAAGAACTCCGAATATTCGGAACAGAGGTGATCCTCGTGCTCCCAGGTGGCTTCTCGGTCGGAATGGTGAGATCACTTAACCTTCAAGAATTTGATCGACTTGTTGCGAGTTCTGCGCTCGGTTTCTTCAAGAATGGCAACGGGATGCTCATAATAAGACAAATCTTCTTGGAGATCAATCTCTTCGAAGTTGATAGTGTCCTCAGGCGTCTTGAAGCACTTGCGAAGCTGTGGCATGTGAAACAGATCATGCACATTTGCAAAGTTGGACGGGAGCTCGAGTTGATAGGCGAGGTCGCATGTTTTGCCAATGATCTTGAAAGGACCCATGTATCTCGGGGAAAGCTTCCCTTTGATACCGAAGCATTGAGTGCCTTTCATTGGAGAGACGTGGAGGTAGACATGGTTTCCGATCTCGAAAGCCATGTCACGGTGCTTGCTATCATAGTAACTCTTCTGGCGCGATTGTGCGGCTTTGAGATTTTCACGGATGACTTTACACATTTCTTCAGCTTCTGTGATCAAGTCATTGCCAAGGAGTTGGCGTTCACCAGTCTCGGACCAATTGAGAGGAGTACGACACTTTCTGCCATATAGAATTTCAAATGGGGCCTTGCCTGAACTTGCTTGGAAGTTGTTGTTGTAGGAGAACTCGGCATATGGGAGACAATCTTCCCACTTCATACCGAAAGAGATGACACAAGCTCTGAGCATGTCTTCGAGGATTTGATTGACTCGCTCGACTTGGCCACTTGTTTGAGGATGGAAAGCCGTGCTGAAGCAAATGCTGGTGCCCATGGCCTTCGGGAAGGAGCCCCAGAACTTGGAAGTGAAAATGCTTGCGCGGTCTGAAGAGATCAATTGTGGAATTCCATGCAACGAGACAATTCTGGAGGTGTATAGCTCTGCCAACTGAGCTGCCGTGATAGATTCTTTGATTGGAAGGAAATGAGCCACTTTTGTAAGCTTGTCAATGACAAGAAAGATAGCATCATTCCCACGCTTGGACTTGGGAAATCCAGTGACAAAGTCCATTTCTATATGATCAAACTTCCATTCTGGAATAGCAAGAGGTTGGAGGAGACCAGCTGGTCATTGGTGTTCTGCTTTCACCCTTCGGCAGACATCACATTCATTCACAAATTGAGGAATTTCTCACTTCATTCAAGTCCACCAATATGATTGCTTGAGGTCATGCTATATCTTTGAACTGCCTGGATGAATGGAAAGAAGAGAATTGTGCGCTTCATTCATTATGACCTTCCTTAGATCACCTTTAGGAACCACAATCATGTCCTCAAAGAATAAGGTGTCCTTGTCATCAATGCGATACCACTTGTATTTGGAAAGACCCTTGGCAATACCATGTTTCACCCTCTTCACCATTGTGTCAAGGAGTTGTGCCTCGCAAATTTGGTCTTCCAAAGTTGGAGTGACTTGAAGGTTGGCAAGAAAACCTTGAGGAACAACTTGGAGGTTGAGCTTGCGGAAGGCTTCACAAAGATCCAGTTGGAATGGCTTGAGAATTAAGCTGTTGCAATAAGCCTTTCTGCTCAAAGCATCTGCAATCACATTAGCCTTTCCTGGAGTATATTTAATACTTGTATTGTACTCTTGAATCATTTTCACCCAACGAGTTTTCCAGAGATTGAGGTTGGGTTGAGTGAACATATATTTGAGGCTCTTGTGATCGGTAAAAATGTCCACTTGCCTTCCCAACAAGAGATGTCTCCATGTTATTAATGCATGGACAACTTCCGCCAACTCAAGATCGTGAGTGGGGTAGTTCCTTTCGTTGGGCTTCATCTGACGAGAAGTATAGGCCACAACTTTATTCTCTTGCATTAACACGACACTGAGACCTTGCAATGAGGCATCACAGAAAACTTCGAATGGCTTGGACTCATCAGGAGGAGTTAGGACAGGAGCTGTGACGAGTTTCTCTTTGAGAGTGTTGAAAGCAACGTCACACTCAGGAGTCCAGGAATACTTGACATGATTCTGGAGGAGGTTAGAAAGAGGCTTTGGAATCTTTGAGAAATTCTCAACGAATCTTCGGCAATAGCTTGCAAGCCCAAGGAAACTGCGGAGCTGCTTGACATTCTAAGGAGGCTCCCAGTTCACAATTGCAGAAACCTTCTCCAGATTAACAGCAATGCCCTTGGCGGAGATGATGTGGCCAAGGTAAAGAACTTCATCAAGCCAAAACTCACATTTAGAGAACTTTGCGTAGAATTGATACTCTCTAAGCTTGTCAAGCACCAATCGCAAATGTTTGGCATGATCCTTCTTATTCTTGGAGAACACCAAGATATCATCGAGATACACCAGGACGAATTCATTTGTTCAGGGGTTGAAGATGAAGTTCATCATACGAGAGAATGTTGGAGGGGCATTGACAAGGCCGAAAGACATGACAGTATATTCATAAGAACCAGAGCTTGTTCTGAATGCTGTCTTGGGGATATCTTCTTCATGAATGCGAATCTGATGATAACCCATACGGAGGTCAAGCTTGGAAAACACCTTTGCACCTTTTAGTTGCTCTAATAGCTCATTGATGTTGGGAAGTGGATACTTGTTCTTGATTGTCTTCTTGTTAAATGGACGGTAATCGATGCAAAGTCGGTCTGTGCCATCCTTCTTCTGGACAAAAAGAACACCACAACCCCACGGAGATGAACTCGGTCTGATCAGACCCAGACGCTCTTGTTCATCGAGCTGCTTCTTCAATTCTTTCAGCTCCTTTGGTCCAAGCATGTATGGACGCTTGCAAACGGGTTCAGTACCGGGCTCAAGATCGATAACTAACTCACCTGGCCGGTGAGGAGGCATACTCGGAAGCTCTTCTGGAAAGACATCTTGGTACTCGCAAACAACTGGAATCTGAGAGATAGCATCTAATTCGCCCTTCTCATTGAGAGAGAACAACCGAATGTTTTCATCATGAGCGGCATAGATGATCACATCCTCAGAAGAGTCTGTCAATTTAATCTCCATGGTAGCACAATCAAGGAAGGCCTTGTGCTTATAAAGCCAATCCATGCTAAGAATTAGATCAATATCAGAGTCGCCGAGAACAATTGGGGAAGCCAGGAATTTATAGTTGCCCATCTTGATAGAGACACCGGGAGCTACCAAACTAGAAGTCATAAGCTTTCCCGGGGAAACAACTTGCATAACTTTCGACAAAACCTTTGTGTCAAAATGGTGCTCTAAAGCAAATGGGTATGACATGGAAGAATGTGATGCACCAGAATCAAACAATACTTTTGCAGGAATGGAGTTAACTGAAAGGTTACCCATGATCACATCTGAAGAATCCTCTGCTTGAGATGCATTCATCATGTTCACCTTAGCATGCTTTAGATTGTGTTTGACCACTGCACTGCTTGAAGACCTCACAGGAGGAGGAGGCGGAAGGCACCTTTGGTTGAATCACTTGTTTGCATAGTGACCTTTCTGCTGACACTTGTTGCAAGTAACCTCTAAGAGCGGACGATGATAAGGAGGGGGAGCACCTATCCTCGAAGATTGAGTCTGAGACTTGTTTTGATAGCCTGGGTTGGGTGGGTGGGAAGATCCATGTCCAAATTTGTTCTTCTGCTGGTAGGGCTGACGAAATGGAGGAGGCGGAGGAAGCCAGAACTTCTCTCGCTTAGCTGCCACTTGTGAGGAAGAAGAAGACTGAACTGCATCCCTGATTCTCTTCTTTCAATCCTCACACTTGAGCTGAGCACCTTCTTGCTTGAGGGCCATGTTATAGAACTGATCGAACTGAGTAGGCTCAACAAGAATGAGCGCTAACTGCAAATCCTCTCCGAGGCCACCCCTGAAGTGATAGATCATGCTCTTTTCATAAGGAACGTCCTGCCTTGCGAAGCGAGCAAGTTTCTGAAACTGGATTTTGTATTGATACACGGACATGCTTCCTTGCTTGAGATTGCGGAATTCCTCATGCTTGCTCTCAACAACACTTGTCGGAATGTGATGAGCCTTAAAATCCCGGCAGAAGTCATCCCAGGTAATCACTCGACCTCCTCTGGAATCTTTGTATTGCTGATGCCAATCAACTGCTTGGTCCTTGAGCTGAAAAGAAGCAAACTTGACATAGTCCTCAAGCCTGAAATTGCTACATTCAAAATGCTTGCTGATGTCCACGAGCCAATCATCGGCGTCCATGGCCTCGGCACAATTGCTGAAAAACTTTGGCTGATTTGCAAGGAACTGGTTGAGGGTAGAAAACTGAGGTTGATTGTTGAATTGCCCTTGACCTTGATTCCCTTGGTTGCCTTGACCTTGGTTGCGCTCTTGCAAGAGTTGCAAAAGCATCTGGGTATTGGCGTTGGTGGCTACCATGACATCTTGCCATGCCTCCGGAGGCGGAGGAGGTGGAGGGTTCGCCTAATCTCCATTGTTACGTTGCGGATTCAGACGTGTTAGAGGAGCCATCCTAAAGAGGGTGACATCCGTTAGAACCATGGTAGACAGGTAGACAAGCTGAATCAACGCATAGAAATTGCAACATATAGTCTTCACAATAAACATTCGAACAAAGATTGAACGAATGAATTCCAAAGTTAACATTGCACGACCATTAAGGCGAGAAGCCACTTAAACAAAGGTTGAAGAATGAAACAACAAGGTACGACTAGAACAAATAAATGGTAAGGATCACCCAATCTCATACCAAATATCTGCCAGAAGAATAACTAAGACACTACTGCAGGATGCTGCTAACGCGACACTACGATCAAAGACCCTTCAAGAAACTATGTGCGATGCAATAATCGCAAATGGTGCTGTATGAAAACCGTCAGAAATGTGTAAAATGTTTGCGATGACGGATGCATCAAACACGGTTCAGGTTTTATTTGCGTGTGCGATGAAGGGCATACAGTTCAGTTTAGTGACTGTTGTATGAAAACAATCAGAAACGGGCAGCCAGATGAAGGCGTGTGTGATACACAGCATACGGTTCACTCGGATGAACTGTTTCTGATTAGGAAACACAAAAGAAACGGTCAGCCAGATCAAGGTGTGTGTGATTGAGGGCATACGCTTTAGAAGGATTCAATATTTGCGATTAGGAAACAGAACACAAACAGGTCAGCCAGATCAAAGTGTCTGTGATTGATGGCATACACTTCACATGGATGAACTAATTGCGATTAGCCACAACAAACTAAAACAGTTTGATTGATCAATGTGTGTGCGCTAAACGGGCACACATATTCTAATTAAAAGAACCATGCACGATGGTGCTGACATTGCCTATTGCGGTGCACCCTATGGTGCAAACGCCACGCACGCAGCCGAGAAGGCGTACGTGCCCACGTTACGCCTTCCGAGAATAGTGCCACACTTATAATCGTTAGTAAATTTTGAGCATGCGTTCCGTCACATTCCAAATTGCAAACATGTTCACACCAATCAAAACCTAAATGGTTTACCACTTAGGAGCGTATTACTATGCGGTTATAAATACTACTACTCCAAGATGATTGCACATTCCTCCTCAACTCCTCATCCACAAAAAGTCAAAAACAAACAAGTCATTCATCATCATTCCCTTGCGGCCGCCATGGCTAGTTGAGTTCTGGGTCGAGAGATTGCCACCAGGAAGAGGCGAGCCTGGAAGCGGGAGCACGAGAGATGTCCCGCCTCGCCACGAAAGCAGCCAACATGTACCGCCGCACGGCCGTAGTAGCAGAGAGGTCCCGTCACGTCGCCGAAGCAGCACGGAGGACCCGCCATGTCGTCGATGCAGCAGACTGGTCCGGCCGTGCCACGGAAGTAGAGGAGATGTCCCACCGCGCCGTGAATGAAGCAGAGATGTCCTCCCACGCCGCGGCGTCCTGGGAAATTTCCTCGCAGGCAGGCGAGGACTCTTACAGGCGCATGTGTGCCCTCGTCCTCAGGCAGATGGATCAGATCTCCAGGTGGGTGAGGTTGTAGGATGACCTGTAAGCCTCGTTTGAACAGTCTACCGATGTCATCCGGCAACTAAATGAGAGCAATGCGAAGCTCCGGGCCGAGCGTGACCTGCTGAGGGCGAAGATCGTCGCAAGTGCGGAGCAGCAGGAGCAGACCACTGCCTTGTTGAAGAGGACCGGCATCATCATCGAGAAACTTATGGACGATAATGCCATGCTGCGCATCGAGCGCAGAAGGCTGGTGGAGGAATTCGTGGATGCTCTCAACCAGCATCTTGAGGACAAGAAAGAGCTCATCGCCGCCCGCCGCGGAGATAAGTTCCTGCTGTGGCTTACTTCTTCTTTTGCCCTTGTGTATATCGGGCGTTGACGCATGTGTCTTTTTAAATTATGGTTATAAATATGTAAGACAAATATTATCCAATGCCATCGTCCTTATATTCATCATGCTTGCTATAAGTCGCAGTCAATGTTATATAGGTTCGTCGGATCTTACATCAAGATCTGTGCAAAACTTTCTTTTCAGATTTTTCATGTTTCTCTCTTAAATTTCAGTCCAGTGAGACATATAGCCGCGCCGTAGAATAGGTGCTCGGGCGCCATTAATGGAGACATTGGGAGGGAGGTGCGCGGCGGGTAGCGGTCAAAAGGGCTCTCCTCCCGATGAGCATGCGTAGGGGTCTGATCGCACGCCTCCCGTACTCAAATAGCTACCCCACACGGCACCTCCTAGCCAATAAAAAAGGGACGCGTTGACGCATGTAATTGATAAGTCAAACTCCCATGGTTTCAATAATACTTGCGTTTCGAATTTGTAACGTGACAACACTTGTTTCAAAATGACTTTGTTGATTGTTAATGTGTGCACCTTCGAAATCGGACAGAAAAATTACCACTGCATGTTGGTGCCATGTTATGAGACCATGCCAAGTTTCATGATTTTCAGGCGTGTTTTGGAATTACAGGAACTAAAAAAACCAAGTTTCTCAATCTTTCCGGCTGAGCCACGACGCCTAGATGTTTGAATTTCACTCCCATCTCTTGCATGGGACCTAGAAATTCACCCAAGGACACACATGTGATTTTTCAAACAACTTTGGTGCAATAGAGCATGCACTTGTAGTTCAAATTTGAATTGTGCACATTAAATGCCCAGAAACTCAATTAATGTATAAAAAGGCAAAACGAGCCCGGAATAATTCCAAAATTTAGCATGGTACTTCCATTTGGTCTAATCTGGCTGTGTAAAAAAATTAAGGCGGGAGAAGGCAGTGTACGTATGTCGTTTCGCACACGGAGGTGACACGTTCCCTCTCGGAACCACGAGACTTCTTGAGGGAAGCTCCGGTTTGCAAGAAGTTTAGACCAAAGCTTGTCCTAATTCGGGCAAAAAAATACCGCAACATGTTGGTGCCATGTCATGACACCACGCCCAGTTTCATGATTTTCAGGCGTGTTTTGGAATTACAGGAATTAAAAAACCAAGTTTCTCAATCTTTCCGGTCGAGCCATGACGCCCAGATGTTTGAATTTCACTCCAATCTCTTGCATGGGACCTAGAAATTCACCCAAGGACACACATGTGATTTTTCAAACAACTTTGGTGCAATAGAGCATGTGCTTGTAGTTCAAATTTGAATTATGCACATTAAATGCCCAGAAACTCAATTAATGTATAAAAAAGGTGAAACGAGTCCGGAATAATTCCAAAATTTAGCACGGTACTTCTATTTGGTCTAATCTGGCTGTGTAAAAAAATTAAGGCGGGAGAAGGCGGTGTACGTATGTCATTTCGCACACGGAGGTGACACGTTCCCTCTCGGAACCACGAGACTTCTTGAGGGAAGCTCCGGTTTGCAAGAAGTTTAGACCAAAGCTTGTCCCAATTCGGGCAAAAAAATTACCGTAGCATGTTGGTGCCATGTCATGACACCATGCCCAGTTTCATGATTTTCAGGCGTGTTTTGGAATTACAGGAATTAAAAAACCAAGTTTCTCAATCTTTCCGGCCGAGCCATGACGCCCAGATGTTTGAATTTCTCTCCAATCTCTTGCATGAGACCTAGAAATTCACCCAAGGACACACATGTGATTTTTCAAACGACTTTGGTGCATTGGAGCATGTGCTTGTAGTTCAAATTTGAATTATGCACATTAAATGCCCAGAAACTCAATTAATGTATAAAAAAGGTGAAACGAGTCCGGAATAATTCCAAAATTTAGCACGGTACTTCTATTTGGTCTAATCTGGCTGTGTAAAAAAATTAAGGCGGGAGAAGGCGGTGTACGTATGTCATTTCGCACACGGAGGTGACACGTTCCCTCTCGGAACCACGAGACTTCTTGAGGGAAGCTCCGGTTTGCAAGAAGTTTAGACCAAAGCTTGTCCCAATTCGGGCAAAAAAATTACCGTAGCATGTTGGTGCCATGTCATGACACCATGCCCAGTTTCATGATTTTCAGGCGTGTTTTGGAATTACAGGAATTAAAAAACCAAGTTTCTCAATCTTTCCGGCCGAGCCATGACGCCCAGATGTTTGAATTTCTCTCCAATCTCTTGCATGAGACCTAGAAATTCACCCAAGGACACACATGTGATTTTTCAAACGACTTTGGTGCATTGGAGCATGTGCTTGTAGTTCAAATTTGAATTATGCACATTAAATGCCCAGAAACTCAATTAATGTATAAAAAAGGTGAAACGAGTCCGGAATAATTCCAAAATTTAGCACGGTACTTCTATTTGGTCTAATCTGGTTGTCTAAAAAAATTAAGGTGGGAGAAGGCAGTGTACGTATGTCGTTTCACACACGGAGGTGACAAGTTTCCTCTTGGAACCATGAGCCTTCTTGAGGGAAGCTCCGGTTTGCTAGAAGCTTACACCAAAGTTTGTCCCAATTCGGCCAAAAAATTTACCGCAGCATGTTCGTCCCATGTCATGACACCATGCCAAGTTTCTTGATTTTCAGGCGTGTTTTGGAATTATAGGAATTAAAAAACCAAGTTTCTCAATCTTTCCGGCCAAGCCACGACGCCCAGATGTTTGAATTTCACTCCAATCTCTTGCATGGGACCTAGAAATTCACCCAAGGACACACATGTGATTTTTCAAACAACTTTGGTGCACTAGAGCCTGTGCTTGTAGTTCAAATTTGAATTAAGCACATTGAATGCCTAGAAACTCAATTAATGTATAAAAAAGGCAAAACGAGCCCGGAATAATTCCAAAATTTAGCATGGTACTTCTATTTGGTCTAATCTGGCTGTGTAAAAAAATTAAGGCGGGAGAAGGCAGTGTACGTATGTCGTTTCACACACGGAGGTGACACGTTCTCTCTCGGAACCACGAGCCTTCTTGAGGGAAGCTCTGGTTTGTAAGAAGCTTACACCAAAGCTTGTCCCAATTCGGCCAAAAAAATTACCGTAGCATGTTCGTGGCATGTCATGACACAATGCCAAGTTTCATGATTTTCACGCGTGTTTTGGAATTACAGGAATTTAAAAACCAAGTTTCTCAATCTTTCCGGCCGAGCCAGGACGCCCAGATCTTTGAATTTCAGTCCCATCTCTTGCATGGGACCTAGAAATTCACCCAAGGACACACATGTGATTTTTCAAAAAACTTTGGTGCATTGGAGCCCGTGCTTGTAGTTCAAATTTGAATTATGCACATTAAATGCCTAGAAACTCAATTAATGTATAAAAAGGCCAAACAAACCCAGAATAATTCAAAAATTTAGCACAGTACTTCTATTTGGTCTAATATGGCTGTTTACTGCTAGTGCATTTCAAGTTCCAAGTCTCCGCTCCCATACTCCACCATCCAAGGTGCTTGCTCTAACTTGGCAGTGGGATATCTGGTTGCATGTTGCATATGGTGTCTAGCTTGTATTGCTCCTAATTAGTGTAAACTGCATCTGCTTAGCTTACACATGATACGTGTGAATATGACACGCTTTCCTGTTTTTGGTACATACTATATCTCTCTATCACACCATGTTCTTAGATGAAACTACTCTTCTTGTGTATCCTGCATCAGTCACTTATGATGGGACACCTTTAAGTTGGCAGTGTTATATTGTTTGCGTCTTGAATACGATTTGTAGCATGTAGTGCTTCTAGTTTGATGAACGCCACCTATGACGAGACCGTTTTAACTTGGCAGAGTGATATTGATTGCACCCATATGGTGTCTAGCTTGAAGTGCTTCTAATTTTTTGAAGTGTCTTCTGCTTAGTTACCACATCATAGGTGTGAATATGTCAAGCCGTGCAGTTTTTCGTACATATTCCATCCTCATATCATAACTTTGCCTTTCATCAGAGTAGTGTTCGTCAGTATCATGCGTGAATGAGTTCTGAAGAGCAAATTTTATTCATTTTTCTTGTCGGTTTGACCTCACAATGCAAAATCAATAAAGCGTAAGGAAATTGGTAAGGCATTGGATGATGGTGGTCCTTCCGAGCAACTGAAACGGAGGGTCTCTATAGATTCTACTCTGCCATCCTCCCAACAAGATTCGCAAGACAATGCAAGGCTAGACAGTTAACATAGTTGTGTAGATGATGAGCACATCTCCCCTACTCCACCATCACAGGTGCTTGCTCTAACTTGGCACTATTATCTGTGGTTGCATGTTGCGTATGATGTCTAGCTTGTATTGCTTCTAACTTTGTTGAATTGCATCTGCTTACTTTACACATAATGCCTGTGAATATGACACGTGTTCCTGTTTCTAGAACATACTATATCTGATCACACCATGTTCTTACATCAGACTACTGTTCTTGCATATCCCGCATCAGTCACTTATGATAAGGCACCTTTAAGTCGCCATTGTGATATTGGTTGTGTCTTGCATATGATTTCTAGCATGTATTGCTTCTAATTTGTTGAAACGGCAGACAGTTTGAACTTGGCAGAGTGATATTGGTTGCATCTTTCATATGGTGTGTAGCTTGCAGTGCTTCTAATTTGTTGAAATGCGTTCTACTTAGTTACCACATCATAGGTGTGAATATATCACGCCGTCCTCTTTTTCGTACATATTCCATCCTCGTATCTTGTGTTTTCCTTTCATCCGAGTAGTGTTCGTCAGTATCATGCATGAATGAGTTCAGAAGAGCGAATTGTATTCCTTTTTCTTATCAGTTTGACTTCACAATGCAAAATCAATACAGCTGAAGGAAATTAGTCTGGTTGTGGATGATGGTGGTCCTTCGGAGCAACTCAAACAGAGGATCTCTACAGATTCTACTCCGCCATCCTCCCAACAAGATTCGCAAGACAACACAAGGCTGGACAGTCAACGTAGCTGTGTAGATGATGAGCACATCTCCCCTACTCCACCATCACAGGTGCTTGCTCTAACTTGGCACAATTACATGTGGTTGCATGTTGCGTATGATGTCTAGCTTGTATTGCTTCTAACTTTGTTGAACTGCATCTGCTTACTTGACACATAATGCCTATGAATATGACTCATTGTTCATGTTTCTAGAACATACGTGTAGATGATGAGCACATCTCCCCTACTCCACCATCATAGGTGCTTGCTCTAACTTGGAACTGTTATATGTGGTTGCGTGTTCCATATGATGTCTAGTTTGTATTGCTTTTGATTTTGTTGAATTGCATCTGCGTAGATTACAACTTATACCTGCAACTATCACTTACCCATAAGACATATTTAACTTGGGAGTGTGATGTAGGTTGAATTTTACATTGTCATCTATCTTGTACTACTTCTAATTTCTTGAAATGGCACTTACGACGAGACACTTTTTACCTGATAGAGTGATATTGGTTGCATGTTCAAATGGTTCCTAGCTTTCATTTCTTATAATTTTGTTGAAATGCCTTCTGCTTACTATTTTTCATACATATTCCATCCTCCTATCGTACGTGTGAATATGCAATGCTGTATTTTTTGGTATACTAGATCATCGATGGCGCGCGTTGCCGCGCCCGTCCATTATGGCAATAGAATGACAGGTATATCATGGCGCAAAAATAAAATTTAAAAATAAATGTTTTTTCTGAACCGCTAATATAAAAAAATAGATGTTAGTATCAACTATAACCATACATCTAAGTAGAAGTGTCTAGCAAATAGTATTTTAAGCAATATCATAAGAATATAGTCTCTTCATTTCCAAAATAATAGCAACATAGATAATTTAACAATACACATTGGTAGAAGATTTTTTGCTTGAGAAACAGCTTTAAGCAACAAGCGGAAACATATTATCATTGAAGAACTTGAGATAAAATTCATCAAAAGTACAAGTTAAAATCATGTATACTATATTGCAATGTGTTGTGCAAAAATAAAAAATGTAGGTATCCCTATCCTAGACTACATCATTGTGTGATGCTATCCTTCACTTGGTTAAATAATGAAGAAAATTCCAATGCCATCCTTCACTTTTGATGACATCCTTCACCGAATGAAGATGTAATGTGCTGAAGGCATGCATAGAAGTTCTACCGACTAAAAGAATCTTCATATGGTATGCCATTAAAAAAGGCCATATCTCATGACATGGCATTAGTAATTTCTACCTTTTTCACAAGCCCAAACAGTTCAACTTTGTTCACAACACAACAATGGAGGTGATAAGTAGCATGTACAATGTAATAGTTCTTACTCATTTGCTGCACAAAATTTAAGAAAAATAGATATCATATAGAGTTGAGAACACAAAGAGAAAAATGACCAATGGAAATCGAAGAACTATATAATCAGTAAATATATCAGGATTGTTTTGAAGCAAACGGTGCAACATACCGTTGACTAATCCGGTAGATTTCTACAATACATAGTGCGATGAGCACTCACACTCCTAACAATTTAGTACACTACAACTGTTTCTAACAGGCCAAACCACTGGAGCAGTGAAAACTTATCATTTAGAGCAAATTATGAGATTGGTCACAAACTGAAGGCTAAATAGCCTTAAACCGAGACAGAGAAAATCGTCTCAAATTGGTAATGATAAAACCGAGGAGATGCTTAAGAATATCGGACACAACATTCAACTAATTAGCTTTCCAAACTATGCATGAACCTTTTCAAGGCATGTTTCCTCGGAGCTCAGCCTTTTATCTAAAAAAATCTCATTTATATCTTCACATGCAAAAAAATGGATAGATAAACCTCATAACATGAAAAAATTATGTTAGCAGAGGAAAGTTTTAGTGCAATCAAAACAGGCGATATAGAAAATTGCACAAAAATTACAATAAATAATGATCTGATAGGGGTAGTAAAAACATAAGCCCAGGCCAAAATTTAATATTGTATAAGGGAAAGGAGGAAATAAAGACATGTCAAATATTGGCCCAAAGGGATTTCGGCAAATAATACTGCGCCAATGTAGTAACTATTTATTCATGGACTATAAGACAGTCACAGATGCGAGGATACATGTTTCAAATTTATGATTTGCTACTCTTCCCCAACGCTTAATTGAAATATATAAAAACTAATAACTAATTGATGGATAGATGGAACTAAATGTTAACAACACAAACAGGTGAATGTCAATAAATGAAAGTACCTAGTAGAAGCAAAGGTTGTTGTTCTCATTCTTAATCGGGTACAGTTTGCGTCTCTTGAGAAGCAGGCATGTTATTGATAAAAGGACACACCAGCAAGAAGTGTGTTGGCATAAAAATATTCAGTTGTCGGTCCCTTATTTCACTGCATAGTAAAAAAAATACATTGTTGTAGTGGCAAAAAAAATGAAGTCTAGCCTCTCCAGGAAAAGGAAGCAACATTAAGGACATATGCAAATAAGCAGAGGTTGAAGATAAGAAACCGGTTGGCACAAGTGAAGAACCAAAGGCTATAAGAATAAATATGGGCCAATAAAAGGAACACCATGTTGCTAGCTTCAAGAAGGTAATAACAGATAATGTTGCTGACAGGTTATTTACAACCCATATTGCATCAAAGTGGTCTGCTTAGATGTAAATAATCCTTTCTTGAACAACATTCTACAGTGTGTGCAGTTCAGAATTCTTATTGAATTTAAACTTCAATACTTCTAAATTAGAAAGTCTGAAGCGAATTCTAAACTTGTAATTTCAAGTCTATATTAACCGCTTCACCAAATATACAGTTTAGGATTGAATTGTTTTCTTTTGAGAGACTTGCCTGAACATTACGGGCGCAGTACATTGTCCCTTTTCAGTTTGTTTCTATACAAATTTGGGACTTTCATTGTACTGATCTTATCATTACATAAATGCATCTCATGAGGTTTTGGGGGATGCAGGGTGGAGAATCGGACAAAGGTGGACAAGTTGCAGGTGGCGGTGTCGCCTCAGATCTGGTGCGCTGCGCACCGTGCTTGGATGCTAAATAATGTTCATTCAGTTTGGTTATTTGCATCAAATTAGGAACTAATGTATAAAGTTTCTTTAACTGATATATAAATGAAGAATAAAATGTAAGCAGTTTTTTTAATTGTCCTGCTTTTATAAAAAGCAAAATTTCCAGCCTTGACATGATCTCTATTGATTGTCTCAGCCCATGATCTCTACTGTATTTGCCAACATCATGTCCAGACGCAGTGAATAAAAATAATCAAACAATACAGATAACAATCTCAAGAAGGGAAGGGGGTTTATCATGTTGACTTGGACGGATAGTTCGCTGCTAGTTGGCCGAAAAGCTCTTGCTGGAAATTGAAATCAAAGGGAGTAAAGAAGGAGATGGATTTCGGGATGCACACCTTGCAAACGATCTGGCCGGACTCTGACTTCATTGTATAGTTTGATGCCACGCTGATGAGCTCACTCCGCTGGCTTCTGCCGACGCAGTGGAAATGGCCAGCCCAGCGTCGCCTCTCCCGCTCGCGGGTCCTCGTCTCCAGTGCCGATGCTTGACCTCCAACTATCTCCTCGCAACGGCCCCCTCCCTCCTCGATCTCCTCTACCCTCCTTCGTCCTACATTTCTTTTTAAGGATACTCTGTCTTAATTAAGGAGAGGGTTCCATGGAGAATAAAATAGGGAGCTAACACTGATAAGTTGAACTTTTTTTTAAATCCCACTAAGATGTTCTTTGTACCTGGTGAACCCATATCTTTAGGATATAATTGACAGATTAAGAACAAGGTGTATGAGAGGACATACTCTGCATACCTCGAAGAAGCTGAAGTGTAGTTGCACTTTCATTCTGGTTGCACATTTTGATGACATGAACAACCTCCTGATGCTAGCGTTAACAGTGCCACAATGAATTGTATATTTTCTTCTCCCTGAACAGAATCACCACCAGTCAGGACGTCTGTATAGAGATGAGTTGGGTCAGAAATCACAGGAAGTCTGTACAGATTACAATATTATCATTTGGATCAATGAAATTCAGTTACTAAAGTATGAAAACTCAGGTTCAAATTTCTTGGATATTGACATCATAAATTACAAAAGGAGCTCTTGGGAAAATTCAGTCATAACTAAAGAAAAGATCTCAATACAGAAACGAATCTTAGTGTCTTTGGACAGATTCTTAATGCAGGAATCAAGCTCTTCCCATCTCTTCTCTCGAACGATGATCTAAGAAATATGAGCACTTGAACATCCCATAAAAGAGATGGAAAGGAGGGGGAGGGGGCGTTCAAAAGGGACTCACCAGTACAAACAACAGACAGATATGGGCTCTGACGGGCAAAGAAGACACGACATCCATGAAAGAAAGGAGGTGGAAACAGAAAGGGCTCCTCATCGCTGCCGCTGCAAGGAACATCGTTCATACTCTCCTCTCCTACCGCGGGAGTCTGGCGTGAGATTGGATGACGCCGAAGGACTGCAGGAGCGGCGGCTTTGGCGAGGTTAGAGCGAAAGGGATGGGGACGAACTGCAGCCACGGGGACGGGGGTGGAGAGACCCTTCACTAGGGTTTGAGGCCCGGCCAGTAGGCCAATTGAACGTGAGACACCCAAAAAAGCCACCGGAGCAGTGGCCCGAAAAGGCCAGCGCTGCCTGACGCGCGAGTTAGCCCTGCGGACGAGATTTAGGTGGTACTAAAACGACTAAAAGTGACGATCTAAAAGTGAGATGGCCAAAAACGACTAAAAGTGACGATCTAACGGTTAGAAATGCTGATGGTCTGAGAGGACTGGGAGGGTGCTCAGTTTTAATATATCTAAATATTCCATCCTCCTATCCTAAGCTTGCCTTAAATCAAAGTAGTGTTCATCTGTATCATGCATCAACCAATTATGCAAAGCTAATTTTATTCATCTTCTTGTGGTTTTGACTTCATAAGGCAATATCAGAAAATAGGACGGAAAAGAGTAAGTTAGGGGATGTTGGTGGTCCTCTGGACCGACACAAACAGAGACTCTCTAGATTTGCCACTGCTATTGCTAATGAAGTTGAAGTCCCAAGTCTAGATGATGAGTTCATCTCTCATACTCCACCATCACAGGTGCTTACTCTAAGTTGACAGTGTGATAATTAGTTTCATGTTGCATATGTTGTCTAGCCTGTATTTCTTATATTTTGATTAAATTGCACTTGCCGAGTTTACATGTTATACATGTGCATATGACATGCCTTTCTGTGTCTACAATACACTGCATTTATCTATCATACCATGTTCTTACATCAAAGTACTGTTGTTGTGTATTCCCCATCAGTCACTCATGATTGGACGCTTTTAACATGGCAGTTTGATAGTGGTTGCATTTTGCATTGATTTCTACATTGTACTGCTTCTAATTTTTCGAGATGCCACTTATGGCAAGACACTTTTAACTTGGCAGAGTGATATTGGTTGCATCTTTCATATGGTGTCTAGCTTTCATTACTTCTATTTTCTTGAAAATCCTTCTGCTTAGTTTACACATCGTAGCTGTGAATATGTCACGCCGTCCTGTTTTTCTTACATATTCCATCCTCATCCGGTTGTTTTACATCAAAGTATTGCTTGTCTGTATCATTCATCAATGTGTTCTGAAGAGCAATTTTATTCTTTTGTGTTGTGGGTACGACTTGACATGGCAAAGTCAAAAAAGAGTAAGGAAAAGAATATAGTAGGGAATGGTGTTACTCGTCGGGTGAAACGGAAAAGGATCTGCCCTCGAGATTCTGCTGGTACTTATAGTGCAGTAGAAGGTCCAAGTCCACCAGCTAAATCTACAAACACAGTATCACTTGCTCCACCACCTGCAACATCTGCTTCAACTGTACCAGCATCTCAACGAGTTATTCGTTCGTTTGCTCTGGAACTGGCCAGTTCCCAAGCTGCCTTCACACCTAACACTACTTCCAAAGCACTGCTAACACAACAGGACTTGGCAAGATCAGATGAACCTCATGAGCATCAACACCAAGATGGTACCTGACCGATTCAAGTTGCAGTTGCATGCTCCTTTATATCTACTCTCACAGTTCGATGTGCACTAACACTTTCCATATTCGTTGTTGAACTAGCACCACGGCGCAAGCGGAAATAGACATCAGGGATAATGCTTGACAGATTAACAAAATCTAGAGGAAGAATGGAGATCCATTTTGAGGCAGGTTTAAAAAAGGCCACGTGATGCTACAGAGTCAACCAAGTTAGTATCAGAGGCAGCCGTTGCCGTTAGGTGTCATGCACGTATCCTCCCAACGTGGATCCAGCATAGGAATGAGAAAGACAATACTCGGTTTAACACCTTCCTTGACCATTTATCTGTAAGTAATGTTATTCATCGCAATTTGTAATATTGTCTTGCTCTGTCCCATACTTTCTAGCTTCCTCCTAATAAGACTCACATTCTTTTTTCAACAAATGAGGACCAAGTTGGATCTGAAAGATGATGCAACTAAACAAGCATGCACTCATGTTTTTCAGTCTGCTCTGCGACAGTATCGGTACCACCTTAGAAAATCTCACTTTGAAGGCAAGGATAACAATGAAATCGCCCAAACATCTCCAGTGGAATATATTAGAGATGAAGACTAGACAACCCTTGTTAAACAGTAGTCTGATCCAGAGTATCAGGTAGTGTATATGTATTTGATCAGACCACATATTGAACTTGTATTTATGTATGTGCCTTAGAAGTGTATCTTCTTCTAGGCTAACTGTTTGAAGAATAAGACCGACCGTTCTAAAGTGAAATTCCAACAGACAACAGGATCTCGTAGCTATATTGCACACTGCGAGGCTCTTGTAAATAGCTAAGTTCCTTCTTTTTTCTGTGCCATATTATCGTATCTATATTGACTTGTTCCAAATACAGAGGAAGGCCCTTCTTTTGGTCTTGATCCGTTCACTTTTATACACGGTTGTCTTAACGTATCATTTTACCTTACATGGTTTAAAAGAGATGAAGGATATTCTTTTTGTCTTGATCTGTAATCTAGTTGTGATGTTCACGTGCGCACAAAATGATACAATGGCCTGTTTGTTTTATATCCGTTTGCCCATGATATGAATGATGTCATACTGTGTTCATCCTACTTTAAACCATGTCTTTTTATCCTTATATGTCAATGAATGTGAGGAAATAGACAATACCGTAGGCATGCTACATGGACATATGTTCCGAAAGTGATTTTATTATGTAGTTGGCACTACAATACATGCTAATGCATTACAGTAGTTCACCAAAACAAGTTGTGTATAAACGTGAAACCTACTTTGTTTGTTTTTGTCTCATTACTAACTTATTTGGTACACTAATCTACAAGTTCAAACTTTCAGCAAGCTATGGAACAAATGATTCAACGGCCACAACCACCTCAAGGTGAAGAGGCTACCACAGGCACAATGTCACCTCTTGCTGCAGTGCATCAGTATCTCTCCACTAATAGTGCGAAAAGTGCCTTCCTGCGTAATTCTGGGTTGGTTGTCAAGGTAACCTCATCCAAATCGCCTACTGAGAAAAATCTTCCAGCTAGAGAGAGTGATATATCGGTGCTCCAGACACAAGTCCAATCCCTAATGGACGTTGTTTTGGAAACAAGAATAGTGGTTGACAAATGTCGTCAAGATATGAATGGTTTTGAAACCAGACTACCAGGCATTTGCTTCGTTGTTCAAGAGGAATGGTGGAAAAAAGGGTAAGATCCTGCTGCTCCATCAGATTCTACAGCCTGAAACATTAGTACTCGGGTCAAATGATATGTGCTTCTATACATCTGATGGTGCTTTTATCTGCAAGGACTGTAAACTCTATGCCAACTGGCCTTTTGTTGTATGGTTGGACTTTATTTTGTTGTGATAGAGCATTTATGATGTTGCCAACGGCTGCAGTAATTACGGTGCTATTTTTCTATAGTGTAGGTTTATCTTAGTAATGTATTCGGCCAAAAGCTTCATAGGAGCCCAACATTCCAACATTCATCGGGCCCATTCCAATTGGGCTAAAAGCGATTATGGGCCATAATTTGCGTGTAGCCCACTAAAAATATCTGGGCCTAAATCAGCATAAGCTTTCATATTTTTCTGGTAGACCTGTGCCCATAGTGCGCCTTTAACAGGCCTAAACATAATTTGGGCCCTCAGTAACAATAGGGCATTTATAGGTGTAAATATCTTGAGCCCATAAAAACATGGGCCTTTAATAGGCCGAAAGTGAGATTGGGCCCTGATTGTGCAAAATAACCCACTGGTCATTAGCAGGCCGAAATGGTGGCCCATTTACAATGCGGATCGTTCACAGGCCGAAATTTAGACGGGCCATAAATGGCTCGACCTACTACACGGGCCTTTAACAGGCCGGAAGTTCGATCGGGCTTGATTAGTGTCAGTTTTATATGGGCCGTTAATAGGCCCGATGTGACGTTGGGCCACATATGGCCCATGAATTTTGTCTGACGTTAACAGGCCCAAAATCACAACAGGCTGAAAGTGGCCCAAATCTATAGTGGGCCTCTAATGGGTCGAATGTCAGGCATGGCCGAATATGACCCAAGTCCTTCATGGTTGTTTATGGGCCAAAAGTTTCAATGGCCTATAAATGGGCCCAAATGAAGAAGGACCTTTAACAGGCTGAAACACACCGGGCCGTAATTTGTCCCAAATACTTAGCGGACTCTTAACGGGCCAGAAGTGACCATGGGCCGCGATGATGACAAGTTTAGGATAGGCCGTTGACGGGCTGATTTGACACCACCCGTACGGGCCTTAACTAGGAATGTTGGGCCTTTAGCTAGGCTGACCCATTATGGTCTGCAAAATCTTGTGGGCCTTTAGCTGGGCCGGCCCATTATGGTCCGCCAAATCTTGTGGGCCTTTAGTTGGGCCGGCCCATTTAATCTTTATGGACCACTTTTGGGCCGGTCCACGTGTCAACATATCACAGGCGCATCTCGCCCATTGGATGAGTGACACATGTGCCAACGCGGAGCTGACACGTGGTTCCGTCGGCCAATGAGAATTTTACATGTGGAAAATTGGCATTGGTCGTGGCTGTTAGCGGGTTATCGGATCCAAAACCGGATCCGGTAGCTTAACGGCGACCCGTTACGGTGGATGCCATGTGTCAGTTACCCTTGATGGAAGCACTTCCATGACACGCTATTTATCGTCATGGAAGTGGACACTTCCGTGATGATAATTTTGGTAATGTCATGGAAACCACAGCACAGGTATGACTATCTTGATTCTGTCATAAAATTGTCATGGATGTACATGCATGACAGAAAACGTGACCTACTGTGACAAACACGTATCGTCACAGAAGTGTATTTTTTGTAGTGCTTCTCGGTGTCCCAACCGGTTCTATCAGCACTAAAATCCCTTTTACCTTTCAATCTCTTCCAAGGCGGTTTTCAGCTCTGTTTTGGCCTTTGAAGTTTCTGATTGTTGGGACTGGATATTTTGCCGCAGATCCGCCACTTGGGATTCTTTCATATTTAATTTATCCTGCAAGATAAAGTGATTAAGCAGCAATATGTGGTTATGATAATCACCTTATTTGAAGTCCCAAGCATAATACGAGTATTTTACTTGACACTTGGGGGCTAATGTACATTGCTCTTTTTTGAAGACAAATTTTAATGACCTGGCTAAGTTTCTTCAACTATAGTCGACTCATGGGGGCTAGATATTTGGATTTGTTCATAAACATGGTGAAAAGTCTCGGCGTAGCCATGCAGATTAAACCGGCCCTTGGGGGCTACATATGCAAAATTGAGCACTGCAATTTGAAGTCTCGGCTTAACTTTCCAGTTTCAGCCGGCCCTTGGGGACTACTCATTTTGATTCAGTAGTTATCAAATGCTATGGCCTAGCTACAAGATCAAAGAGGATATCTAAGTCTACATCATATTCACTTCTATCATTTCAGTAGACTTGGCGACTGGAAACGATATACTGATATGAGAAGTTTTGTTAATGCTTACCTCAAAGCACTACTTCATGAGGTTGACCAGGCCGGCATCAAAATCACGGCTGGTATGAAGGCTGTTTAGATAACCCACATGAATCTCATGAGCATTGAACTGGGCATAGCTCTCCAGATCTAGTTCCCACTTGCCCTTGTCAGCAGCTCAGATTTCTTCTTTGGTGTTGTGTTTAGACAAGACGGTCGGGTTGCCTGGTGCTGTATAAGTCGTCCCAGTAACCATTACGTCTTTAGCTTCTTGAGCCAGCTGAGCGGGACTGGGCGGTTTAGCATGAGCTGGGTTAACATCCATGGAGTCCATGGTGACAGGGTGCTCTTCTGGTGGTGGATCACCAAGGGCTGCTTCAGAGGTTTGATGCAAAGATTCGGATAATTTCTACTTCTTTTGGTCAGCAACCTTGGGATCTTCAGTCGGTTTATTCACCTTCAGCTTCTTGCCGGGCTTGGCTATAGCACTGAAAATAAGACACATGACGGAATTAGTATATCAATTGAGTAAGTGTTAAAGCAAACAAGCTTAATGTTCTCACTCAGGTGCGGTTTTGAAAAGAGGAATCTGGGTTCTAGTTGAGTCGCCGGAAGAAGAGTGAGAAGTTCCCTGATAGTTTGAATCAGAAGGGTTAAGGGGTTGTCGAATAAGGCCCACCTTTGGAAAAGCTAAGTTGGGAATCTGCGAAACCTCTGCTCGACGCTTGCGAGGAGCCGACGTGTTGGGTAAGCCAGAGGAGAGAATCCCACCACCACTGTTCCGGGTTGTGCGGCGAACTTCATGCTACTGCTTCTTCAAAATAAAGTTGGGATCCAAGTAAGCTAAAGGGTGAGAAAACCTTACTTTCCGGCTCGCTTGACGAACTTTCTGTCTTGGCAGAGGTTTTGAGTCGGAGGAAAGTATAGTTAACTCTTCACCATCTGCATGGCTGCCTTCCGCGTCATCCTGATAGTAACCAATGTCAATAAGATGAACAAATAATGAGCCAAAGGAGTCAAGTTCTACCTCCGACTCAGTATCTAGAGCGAAAAGATCAGTTGCATTTGACTTCTTTTTGGCGGGCTTTTCGGGAGCCTTATTTTTTGTCCTGGTTTTCTTGGCCGGTTTTTCCTGAAGCTTCTTGCTCCAGAATGGGGAATCAGCCTGCAGAAGTTCAAGTAATAATGAGAAGGAAGATTGACAAATAATGATTTAGTGAAAGTTGTTAAAAATACTTACAGCTGGCGGCTTGTTGAGGGTGTAGAAGGGGTTCGGCCCCGCTTTGCTGCAAGTCTCTAGACTCTCATTGAGAAGAGTCTTTGTCATATCATTGATTTGTTTCTCATCCAGACAGATTGGAGAGTAACGCAGCAGATCTTAACATCTCCGGTATACTCGCACATTAAGCCGGATTGGTGACTTAAGGGCAAGATTCTTCATGCGACCCACCAACTAACCAGGTCGACTCTGTCAAACCATTCGCCATCAAGGCTTTGATCTTTGAAAATATGGGCATATATTTGGCCCGTCTTCTGTGTTGATCCGGTCTGGGAGAGGATGTCTGTTTCTAAGACGGTTTTCACGATAGCCTGGCAGAGGATTTTCACCTTCTAGAGAGGTGTCTTTGCAATAGAACCAAGTCCGGTTCCAGTCCTTAGGATGGCTGGGGAGTGCGGCAGCAGGAAATGTGGCTTCTTTTCGCCTCTGAATTGAAATGCCCCCTAGCTCTAGGCTAGGCCCGTCCATGAACTCGGTCTGGCGGTTCAGGTAGTAGAATTCCCTGAACAATTCGACCGTGGGCTCCTGTTGAAGGTACACTTCGCAAAACACTTGAAAGTTGCAGATGTTTGAAACAGAATTGGGTCCGATATCTAGAGGACGAAGCTTGAAGAAATGTAGCACATCACGAAAGAATTTTGAGCCGGGTGGGGTAAACCCCCAGAGCAAATGGTTAGTAAATACAATGACTTCGCCTTCTTTGGGGTCAGGAGTGGTCTCTGTTCCCGGGGCCCTCCAATGGATGACGTCCTTTGCAGCTAAGACGCCCACTTGTACATGCTCGCTCGGTGTTTACTCGGTAACCCAGGAGGCATCCCAATTGCATGAGGTAACAGTTTTAGTCATTTTGTTGATAAAAGCCTAAAAACAAAGATATTGTTGGTTTAAGGTTATGCTGTTAAGCCGGCCAGTGATCAAAAAATAAGTGTGTTATGCAAGGCCAGTTCATAGGCACAAGAATAAGTGTTATAAAGATCAGCATGGTTAAACTGAAAGACAATGCTGGGTTGTACAAATTGTGAACATATACTGGTGGCTTAACAAGGGGACTAATGCTATATGGCAGATTACAGCTTACCCTATAAGCCGCCCGCACGTTTTCAGTACGACGGATCTATAAGTGAATCTTCGCTAAGTGATGGGCAAACAGGTTCTGCCGAATGGTTCTATGATTTTGGATCTACAACAGTTCAAAAAAGAAAATAAATTCTAAACCTAAGGTGGCGGCAGCAGAAGAACTTGTGTGCTCAGATGAGATTTTCTACAGAGGGGGCATCTTCTGTTATTGGAAACGAATGCTAAAACTACTACCGCATAACTTCGGCATTGTGTTTAGATCCAACTACGCGATCTAAAGAAGAAAAGGAAGAACGGCGAAGAACTCCGATGGACTGAGCAAACCCTAGTGCAGATCTGATGCGAACCAAAGCGAGTACCTTTTGATGCTAATGAACAGCGGAAGTGCGCCGCGTCTCTCTGGTCCGTTCAGGTCGATGCAGCGGACGGAGTTGATGACGCTGTAAGAATACGGCGGTGGCGGAGCTCGGGTTTGTAGAGGCGTTGCGAGGAGGAAGATGAAAACGACGAGGCAAGGGTAAAAAGTGAAAAGAAGGACCCATGTCCCTATTTATAAGGAAGTGGATAAATGGCATGCGCGGGAATCGAGGAGGCCGAAAAAATGATTATGTGGCTACATGGATGCCTCGATTTTCGAAGGTCCATTAAAATAAGGATATGTTGAGATATTCTAGTCTTTGTGCGAATTTAATGCGCAATGATGTCATGGTGGGTTAACACGATTCTAAGATGAGACGTCATGGCGGGTTACAAGGAATTGAATAAGGAATATTCTGCTAAGTCAAGTAATGAAGATTGATGTGAACTAGTTCAAATCAACTTGGGGCCTAATGTCGGGGATATGACTACTAGGTAAGACCCGCCCAGGAGGGGCCGGGTCATGCGACTGGCGGCTTAATGATGAAGAGGCCCGATAAGGTCCAAGATATGAAGATGGCGGTTCATAGAGCAAGCCAATTGAAGGCCTAAGACCCGGAGCCGACTTGGGGCCCACGGGTGTGAGCCGCCATATGTTTAACTTGTACTATAAGGCAAGCTTAGTTAGAAATCGAGTCGGTCAAGTTTGTATGAGCCGGCCGGGTCTTTGTAAGCCGCCGGGCATCAACCTGTATATAAAGGGGTGATCCGGCAGCGGGTTAACTCAACAAACAACTCATCGAGAACTAGGTCAAGCGTATTCGCTCCCTGGTAATCGAAACCCAAGCAATACAACCTAAAGCAGGAGTAGGCTTTTACCTTGTTGAGAGGGCCCGAACCTGGGTAAAATTTTTGTGTCCTTTGTCCTGTTTAACCCTTTCAAGCTAACCTAGTTGCGATGGCTCCACACCTAAGTCCTTTTGCTAGGGCATCTGCCATGTTAAGTCCACGACAGAGGGCTTCTACATCAACCTTGTTGCCCTTCTAATGATGTGTGAGTAGTTTAACATAGACCTACGGGTCTATAGCTAGTAGTTAGATGGCTTCTTCTCTCTCTTTGATCTTCAATACAATGTTCTCCTCGATGTTCTTGGAGATTGTAATCTTCTTTTGCGGTGCATTTGCTGGGATCCAATGAATTGTGGGTTTATGATCAAATTATCTATGAATATTATTTGAGTCTTGTGTGAACTCTTTTATGCTTGATTAAGATATATTTGTATTTCTCTCTGGTGTATTGATTTGGTTTGGCCAACTAGATTTATTTTTCTTGCAATGGGAGAGGTGCTTTGTAATGGGTTCAATCTTGCAGTGCTTATTCCTAGTGACAGAAAGGTACATGACACGTATTTGGATTGTTGCCATTAAGGATAAAAAGATAGGGTTTGTTCATATTGATTGGATCTATCCCTCTACATCACGTCATCTTGCTTAAGGCGTTACTCTGTTCTTGTTAACTTAATACACTAGATGTATGCTGGATAGAGGTCGATGTGTGGAGTAATAGTAGTATATGCAGGGAGGAGTCAGTCTACTTGTCACGGACGTGATGCCTATATTCATGATCATTGCCTTAGATATCGTCATAACTATGTGCTTTTCTATCAATTGCTCAAAAGTAATTTGTTTACCCATCGTATGCGTTCTTTCAAGAGAGAAACTATGACCCCGGGTCTATTTTTATCATATTATTTTCAGATTTACAAAATCAAAAACACAAAAATACCTACTGCAATTTATTTACCTTTATCTTATTTTGCAGTTTTACTTATCTTTTAGATCTATCATTATCAGATCTCATCCTTGCAAGTAACCATGAAGGGACTGACAACCCCTTTATCATGTTGGGTGTAAGTATTTGTTTGTTTGTGTAGGTGCAACCATTGGTGACTTGCATGTTCCGCCTACTAGATGGATACCTTGGTTCTCAACTGAGGGAAATACTTATCTCTACTTTGCTGCATCATGATATGTCTCCATCGTATCAACTTTTCCAAACTCTTTTGCCCTTGTTTTGGACTCCAATTTGCATGATTTGAATTCAACTAACCCGTACTGACATTGTTTTCAGCAAAATTGCCTTTGTGTTATTTTTGTGCATAAATAAAAGTTCTCGAAATGACCTGAAAACTTACGGAGAATATTTTTCCAATAAATAAAAAATATTGGCGAAAGAATCAACCAGAGAGGGCCCACCAGCTCTCCACAAGGGTGGAGGGCGCGCCCTACACCCCTGGGCGCGCCCCCTACCTTGTGGGTCCCCTAGAGACTCCCCGACCCTAACTCCAACTCTATATATTCACGCTCGGGGAGAAAAAAATTCGGAGAGAAGGATTCATCGCGTTTTATGATACGGAGCCGTTGCCATCTCCTATTCTTCATCGGGAGGGTAGATCTGGAGTCCGTTCAGGGCTCCGGAGAGGGGGATTCATCGCCATCATCATCACCAACCTTCCTCCATCACAAATTTCATGATGCTCACCGTCGTGCGTGAGTAATTCCATCGTAGGCCTGCTGGACAGTGATGGGCTGGATGGGATTTATCATGTAATCGAGTTAGTTTTGTTAGGGTTTGATCCCTAGTATCCGCTATGTTCTGAGATTGATGTTGCTATGACTTTCTAGATGGAAGCAAACGTTTGGCAGATAGGACTTGAGAGAATATTGATCTTACCTTTAGCTCCTTGTGGGTTCGACACTCCATACTTATCACTTCCACCTTTGGAAATTGCTACGATGATTCCTTGCACTTGGGGATTATCAGTACCCATAAGGGGGAATGACATTGAGTTACCACCTGCTTTCCTTTATTATAATGCTTTGGTACACTACCAGTTTCTTGTGAGGAATGAGCAGTCCCTCCTTTACCGACTGATCTTTGACAGGTAGCGGGCTGTCCATATTACGCTTCCCGCTTCAACCTTCTTTAACTTTCAGGAAAATGGAGATACTTCATAACCAGGGAGGAGGCATATGAGTATGAGAGAGAGGTGGAGGCCACTCGCCTCCACACTGCAGCCCTTCAGGCGGTAGCTGCCGCATCCCAGTACAACCCCGACTACAACTTTGGATATCCGCTAGGCCAGCCATGGCCATAGACCAACTTAGGCCAAAAGCCTAAGCTTGGGGGAGTACGTATTTCTCACCGACATTACATTTATGTTCACACACTCATTTCAATTCTTGGTGTTCATACTTTTTCATTGTATAATCCATGTTAGTTTATTTCTTTTCTCGCTTTCTTCTTGTGTGTTTGAAAAACTTTGAGAAAATCCAAAAAATAGTCGTAGCTTCTTTTTAGTTTCCTTTCCATGTTTATTTAGTAGTACTATTAAAAGAAAATCCAAAGTGATTCTTGTTCTTCTTTTGCTTGTTGGGAGCTTTCACGTGTAAATAGTTTTTCTCGTTCTTATTTTACTTTCTTCTGAAAAACAAAAACTCCAAAAATATTTCAGTGTGTTTCTTTGAATTTCTTTTCCTTTCTTTGGGTCGAGAGGAGAAGACCACGATGAAAATGTTGAGTGGCTCTCATTTGCATTATTGTTGATCTAACAAAGAGCCCATATTACCTTGTCTTCTCCTTGGAATAAATGTTTGCAGATTCCAGCTTAATCCAATGCACGTGCACTGTTATTATTATTCACACCCTTCAGTTGTGCAAGTGAAAGGAAATAATGAAGATACATGATGAAATGATTGAGATGAGGAAAAGCTGGTATGAAATCGACCTATTTTTTTGTAAATATGATTAGTTCATAATTCTTGATTCAGCCCATTATGAATGAAACATGTTTGCATTGACAACTAGAGATTATAGTTACTCATGCCATGCTTAATTAGTTAGGAGTTTATAATGGTTTACCTTGCGTGCTAACATGCTTTTAAAATAGTTGTGATGTAGTATGATAGGATGGTATCCTCCTTTGAATGATTCGAGTGGCTTGACTTGGCACATGTTCACGCATGTAGTTGAAACAAAATCAACATAGCCTCCACGATATTTATGTTCATGGTGATTTATATCCTACTCATGCTTGCACTCAATGTTGGTTAATCTCAATGCATGTTTATGACTGTTGTCACTCTCTAGTTGGTCGCTCCTTAATCTTTGGCTAGCCTTCACTTGTACTAAGCGGGAATATTGCTTGTGCATCCACTTCCATAAACCCAAAGTTGTTCCATATTAGTCCAACATACCTACCTATATGCGGTATTTACCTTCCGTTCCAAGTAAATTTGCATGTGCCAAACTCCAAACGTTCAAATAATAATCTATTTTGTATGCCCGAATCGCTCATGTTGCGACTGGGGGCTGTCAGTATCTTCCATCCTAGGTGGGTTATTCTCATGACGAGTGTTGATTCACTTGCCATTCATGAGAAATCAGCGGGTATTCAGGATGCCCAGTTCCATGCTCAAATCAAATCAAAATATAATTTCAAACAAAACTCCCACATGACTGTTGTTGGTATGGACGGTACCCGTTGTTTCGGACCAGCCGTGGAGTATGCTTGTTGGTGGAGGGGAGTAAAAACTATACCATTCTATTTGGGAACCGCATATAATGTATCTAGCATCAAAGATACCGAGATCTCTTGGTTGTTATGTTGACAATCAAAGCATACCGCTCAAAATTATATTCATCTATGTTTCAAAAAGCTCGAGCTCTAGCACCTCTGCAAATCCATGCTTCCCTCTGCGAAGGGCCTATCTGTTTACTTTTATTACTGAGTCATCATCCTCTTATAAAAAGCACCAGTTAGAGAGCACCACTTTCATTTGTATGCATCGCTATTGATTGATATTGAGTATAACTATGACTGGATCTCTTTTACCATGAATTACAATGTCTAATTAGTCCTTGATCTTCAGGGGTGCTCTTCATTTATGTTTTGCTTTCTCAAAAAGGGCTAGAGAGATACCATTTTGTTATATCATATCATGATTGTTTTGAAAAAGTGTTGTCATCCGAGATTTATTGTTATTACTCGCTAGTTGATTATGCCATTGATATGAGTAAATGTGAGACCTAAATGTTATTATGAATATAGTTAGTTCATAATCTTTTCTGCAAACTTGAATGTTGGCTATACATATTTGCAACAACAATATCAAACGGGGTTTGTAGAAGTTTTTCTTTATCACTTTCAGTTTGTAAACTGAATTGCTTGAGGAAAAGCAATGGGTTAAGCTTGGGGGAGTTGATACGTCTCCATCATATCTACTTTTCCAAACTCTTTTGCCCTTGTTTTGGACTCTAATTTGCATGATTTGAATGGAACTAACATGGACTGACGATGTTTTCAGCGGAATTGCCTTGCTGTTATTTTTGTGCAGAAATAAAAGTTCTCGGAATGACCAGAAAATTTACGGAGAATATTTTTGGAAGAAATAAAAGAATTGGCGAGAAAATCAACTAGAGGGGACCCACTAGCTGTCCACAAGGGTGGAGGGCATGCCCTATGTAAGTGCATCTAGTGCCCCTTAGTGATTTTGGTGTATTGAAGACTTATAGGTTAAGGGACTAATGTGTTTATGAGTGTACACAGGTCTATAAGTCTATGAGGAGTTTGATATTTACAGAGAAAGTCGACCCCTAAAAATGAAGTTCTTCGTTTGAAGACTTTGGTATTCTGAAGACTTTATGAAGACTTTGAAAGTGAATAAAATGGTGTGATCTTGAAGACTTGGTATTCATTCGAGGAACATAAAGCGTGAAGACTTTTGTTTTCATAGTTTCATTTTCTCTTTCTTGAGTCATAGGAAACACCGTACTGTTAAAGGGGGTCGAGGAAATACTAAGGAAATATTTCCATGTGATTCTCAAATCAAAATCCTACACCTACCAATCCCTTCGAGTGAAGCCATTGGAAATCTCATACAGTCCAGTCATATTCTTCAGTGACAGAGACAAAGTTCTTCTGGTCTCTGAGGAATTTGTTCTGACTGAGGAGTTAGGAATTCGCTAGTGCGAATTTCCTACACAGTGAGGAACATGATAGCCCTGAGGATTTTTCTACTCAAAATTCCGACCGTTGTTGTGCTATGCGCAAGCTGTCCCAAAATATCTATCCACCTAACGGTCATATCATTGAATGGCATTTATGTCTTATCATGTCGGGCTGCTCCCTAGGCTATAAATAGCCGCCCCCTACAACCACTAGCTGGTTGGCTGCTCCGAGAGAAACTGACACTTGTCATTTGAGAGCAACCCATCCTCCGAGGACTTTGAGTGAAAATCATCAAGTGAGGAAAAACCAAAAACCCAAAACCCAAACACCTACAAACCCCAAGTGATTGAGCATCACTGAAGAGATTGATCATGCGTGGATCCGACGCTTGTTACCTTTGAAGACTGTGCTTCTTCCAGACGGTTAGGCGTCATGGTCTAGAGCATCCAATAGGAATTGTGGATCGCCAAGTGACCGAGTTTGTGAAGGTTTGGAAGTCGCCTGAAGACTTACCACGAGTGATTGGACGAGGTCTGTGTGACCTTAGTTCAAGGAGAATACGGTGAGGACTGGGTGTCCTGAGCTGCGTGTTCATGACTGGGTGTCCGGGACTGTGTGTCCTCGAGTTTAAATACTCAGCCGCTCCAACCAGACGTACAACTGAGACAACAGTTGGAACTGGTCTACCAAATCATTGTCTTCACCAAGCTTACCGGTTCTATTTCCTCAACTCTTTCATTTCCTCATAACTGTGTTGTGTGCTTGTTCATATCTGTGTTTGAAGACTTTGACTGAAGACTTTCTCAATTTCCTCAGTTCAATTTCTTCAGTCTGTTTGTCTTCATCCTGTGTTATCCTGTGTTTACGCTTCTGTACTCTGTGCCTGTCTTCATTTCATCATGATGACTATGCTTGTATTTTGTTATATTTACTTTTGAGTACTCATTCCGCTGCTGGTAGTTCTTCGCTAAGGAATTTCCTCACCAGCAAATTCCTCAGTGAAGAATTACATAAAAATCGCCTATTCACTCCCCCTCTAGTCGATATAACGCACTTTCAATTGGTATCAGAGCAAGGTACTCCCTTGTTCTGTGTGATTTTGGTTTAACCGCCTGGAGTTTTAGTTATGTCGACCGCAGGTATGATCAAGGTCTCTGCTGGGTGTCCTACCTTCGATGGGACGGACTACCCCTACTGGAAGAATAAGATGCGAATGCATCTTGAAGCAATTGATAACGATCTCTGGTATGTTGTGGAAAATGGTGTTCCCTCAGTCACACTTTCTCTGAATGCTGCTGATGTGAAGAGATTCAAGCAACTCGACTCTCAAGCGAAGAATATCATATGTGGCCATCTGAGCAAAGGACAGTATGGCAGAGTGAGTGCTTTGGAGACAGCGAAGCTTATCTGGGACAGGTTGTCCAAAGTGAATGAAGGAGTCTCAACTCAGCGTGACTCTCGAGTTGATGTTCTTCGCAATCTCTTCAACCGCTTCAAAAGACTCGACAATGAAAATGTTCAACAAACCTTCGATCGCCTCACTGACATCTCAAATTAGCTTCAAGCACTTGGTGCCACTGACCTCACCGACCATGAGGTGGTGAAGAAATTGCTGAGATCGCTTGATTCCTCATTTGACACTCTGGCATTGATGATACAAGAACGTGCTGATTACAAGTCACTTGATCCCGCTGATATTCTCGAAAGGCTAAATACTCATGAGTTCCAACTTGCTGAAAAGAGAGATCTCTATGGTTCAAGCTATGGCAGAACACATGCACTGAAGGCCAAGGCAGTATCTGAGTCCGAAGATGAAGACTCTGGTAGCAGCCTTGGTGATCTTGCAGAACTAAGCCATGATCTGGCTCTGCTTGTGCAGAAGTTCCAAAAGTTCTCAAGACGTGGTCACCTTGGAAGACCCTCAAGGAGCAGTGATTCCTCATCCAGTGACTACAAGAGGAGGCTCTGCCACAAATGCAAGAAGCCTGGACATTACATTCAAGATTGTCCTCAATGGGAAAAGGAATCAAAGAAGAAGAAATACAAGGATTGCAGTTCTGATGATGCGAAGAAAAAGAACAAATCCACAAAATCCTCATCATCAAAATCCTCAAAGCCTTCATATCACAAGAAGAGTAGCTCCAAGAAGGCCAGGGCATTCATTGGCAAGGAAATGGACTCTGAGGCTGAATCTGAAGAAAATGAGGAAGAGGAGTCATCTGAGGAGTCCGAATCCGGAGTGGCGAGCCTAGCTCTCGCTACTGCATTCATCAGCAAGTCTATCTTCAACACTAAAGAAAATAACCTCACCAACAAAGCTGATGAAGGGGATGATGATTATGCTCCCACCTACTGCTTCATGGCAAAGGGTGCCAAGGTACTCAAATATACCTCATCTGAATCAAGTGAGAATGAATCTGATGAAAATCTTAAGCCCAGCTATTCTAAACTTGCTAAGATTGCTGTAAAACAACAAAGAGCTTTAGAAAAGGTTCAAAACATGCTAGAAAAAAGTGATGATACGTTGGGTGAAGAATTGGATCGCACTAAAGCCCTGACTGAAAATCTTCAGAGATTTCAGACTAGGTTTGACAATCTTCAAAGTCATCATAACACTCTCTTATCCGATCATGAGAAGCTTTCTTATGAATTTCTTCAAAGAAAGCAAGACCTTGAGAAGCTAAGAGTGAGTTATGAGGATCTTCAGAAGGAGCGCGATTCATTACTTGCTCAACATATCAACGCTTCTCAGGAAGAATTTGTTCCTCCATGCTTGAAGTGCATTGAACGTGAATCTGCTAATTCTTCACCTGAATGTTCAAATGCTGCTAATGTTTCAAATTCTTCACATGCCTCTGCTATCACTAATTCCTCATCTGAGGACATTGCTAGTATCACTGACAATGCAGGGCTGAAGGAATTGTACATGACAGGCATGTACAAAAGCCTCAAAGGGCATCAGGCTCTTTATGATGTGCTTAAAAAGTAGATCCTCAACAGGAACCCTAGGAAAGAGGGTATCGCCTTTGAGAGGAAACTCAATGCTGATGGTACATATTGGAAGCCCGAGCAGTACCCCAAAACTACATGGGTTGCTGCAAAGGGACCTCCAGTTGATCCATCTAACTTATCTGGATTTGCATGTGAATCTCCTCATCTGATGATGAGTCAATTGACTCCAACTATAAACTGTTCAAAAATCAAAATGGTGAAGTATTTGCTAGATATGTTGGCACTAACTGCAGGAACGGATCCCCTATGAAGAAAATCTGGGTTCCCAAAAGATGCCTTGAAAATCTTCAGGTGAATGTCATCATGATGCCACCTGTGAAGAATAGGAACCCCAGATCAAATGCTTCATATGGACCAAATTCTTCATATGGATTCAAGTCCTCATATGGACCAAATTTCTCATATGGATCAAAGTCCTCATATGAACATTATCATGCTAACCCGTCTGTTTCGCAGGGAAGATCTAAGGATTATGGATATGTGCATTATTATTCAAATCATTAGGTCCATAATTCCTCGAAGAATTTCTCTGCATACTCTTATGCTTACTCTAACCCCTCTTATGTGAAACGAAATGGACTGGCTTCTATGCCATCCTTCCCGTATGGAGCTCGCAGAATGATGAACTCTTTGCCACCCCTTCAGATGTGGGTGGTGAAGAAAAAGAACTAATCTCCTCTGCAGGGTCAGGTCTCCAAACGTACATAATCGTCTGAAGAATTTGCTGGAGACCTGAGTATGCCTGATAGGACGCAGGCTAATCATGAAGAAATGAACCTTCATTTCTCACGTCCTCATATTGCTTTATCAGTTCTTTTACTTGATGAAATTGATCTGATGAATTGATGTCATATTCTTCACTAATGAAGTATATGAGTTTGTAAGCTGTACTAATTCATCTGCAAGATGATCAACCCAAAGCCACTGAGTGGGTCCTCGATAGTGGATGTACAAACCACATGACTGGTGACAAGAATCTATTGATGGATGCTCCATTATTTCCGTCGCATCTGAAGCATATCATCTTTGCTGACAAAGGCAAAAGTCAGGTATTGGGTCTAGGTAAGGTTGTGATCACAAAGGATCGACACATGGACAAAGTCATGCTTGTTGAGTCCTTAGGATACAACCTTATGTCTGTCTCAATGCTTTGTGATCTTGATATGGTTGTTGTCTTCGGCAAGTACCGTTGTGTTGTGGTTATGGAAGCTAAAAATTCCAAAGTCTTCGAAGGCTTTAGGAGAGGAGACCTGTATATTGTTGATTTCTCTACAGGACCACAACCAGCCATGTGCTTACTTGCAAAAGCTTCAGAAGGCTCGCTCTGGCATCGACGACTTGGTCATGCAGGCATGAGGAATTTGCACACGCTTGCGAAGAAGAAGCATGTCATTGGCATCGAGAATGTCAAATTCCTCAAGGATCACCTATGCGGAGCCTGTGAAGCTGGGAAGATGACCAAGGCCAAGCATCCAGCGAAGACTATCATGACCACCACTCGTCCATTTGAATTGCTTCACATGGATCTCTTTGGTCCTAATCATTATTTTGCTATTTCAAATGAAGCATCTCAATATGGCTTTGTTATTGTTGATGATCATTCTCGCTACACATGGGTACACCTTGTTACTTACAAACATGAAGTGCAGGAAGTCTTCAAACGATTTTCCTCGAGGGCTTCAACCAACTTTGGTGTGAAGATCAAGCACATCAGAAGTGACAATGGCACTGAGTTCAAGAATTCTGGTCTCGATGACTATCTTGATGAACTTGGTATTACTCATGAGTTATCTGCTCCTTATACTCCTCAGCAGAACAGCGTCGTGGAGCGCAAGAACAGGACTCTTGCTGAGATGGCTCGCACTATGCTTGATGAATACAAAACGCCTCATCGTTTCTGGACTGAGGCAATTGATACTGCGTGCCACATCATCAACAGAGTATATCTTCACAAATTCTTCAAAAAGACTGCCTATGAACTCCTCACTGATAAGAAACCCAATGTAAGTTATTTCAAAGTCTTCGGTGCTAAATGTTGGATTAGAGATCCTCATCACAACTCAAAAGTTGCACCGAAAGCACATGAAGGTTTTATGCTTTGTTACGGAAAGGACTCGCGCACCTACAGAGTCTTCAACAACGTTCTTCACAAAGTTGTTGAAACTGTAGATGCGGTTCAATGAAACTAATGGCTCGCAAAGAGAGCACCTACCTACTTTGATAGATGAACCAGCACTTGAGGAAACTATCAAGTTCAAGGCTACTGAGGATGTCATTCCTACTGAAGAATCTGCTGAAGAATTCATTCCAGAACATGAAGAACGTTGAGCTAATGCACCTGAAGAAAATGCTGAAGAAAATGGTTCTGAAGAAAACGCTGATAAAATTCTTCAACGACAACCAGCTCATCCTCGCATTGCAAAAGAAGTGCAAGTTGAAAAGATCATCAATGACATCAAAGAGCCAGGTCCTCTCACACGCTCAAAAGCTTCACATTTGTCTAACTTTTGTGGGCACTATGCTTTTGTCTCTATTACAGAGCCCACTAAGGTAGATGAAGCATTTCTGGAGCCTGAGTGGATTCAGGCCATGCAAGAAGAATTACATCAGTTCGAGCTCAACAATGTCTGGGAACTGGTCAAACGTCCAGATCCTCGCAAGCACAATATCATCGGCAGAAAGTGGATCTACCGCAACAAGCAAGATGAAAATGGCCTTGTGGTGAGGAAAAAGGCACGGCTTGTAGCTCAAGGCTACACACAGGTTGAAGGAATTGATTTCGATGAAACTTTTGCACCTGTTGCTAGACTTGAGGCTATTCGCATATTACTTGCTTATGCTAACCATCATGATATCACTTTATATCAAATGGATGTGAAAAGTGCATTCCTCAATGGTAAGTTTGAGGAAGAAGTATATGTTGCTCAACCCCCAGGTTTTGAAGATCCAAAGAATCCTGACAAAGTCTTCAGACCCAACAAGGCCCTCTATGGCCTCAAGCAGGCCCCACGGGCTTGGTATGATACTTTGAAGGAATTCCTCATGACGAAAGGCTTCAAACCCGGTTCACTCGACCCTACCCTTTTCACTAAATCTTATGATGGTGAATTGTTTGTGTGCCAAATATATGTTGATGATATTATCTTTGGCTGTACTGACCAACGTTATAGTGATGAATTTGCCTATATGATGAGTGAAGAATATCAAATGTCTATGATGCGAGAGTTGAAATTCTTCTTAGGTCTTCAAATTCGTCAACAACGCAATGGCATATTCATATCTCAGGAGAAATACCTCAAGGATGTACTGAGGAAATTCGGCATGCAAGATTGCAAAGGCGTCCAAATTCCTATGCCCACAAATGGCTATCTGTGCACTGATGAAAATGGTATTGACTTCGATCATAAGGTATACCGCTCCATGATAGGTTCTTTATTGTACTTATGTGCATCTAGGCCAGATATAATGCTTAGTGTTTGCATGTGTGCCTGATTTCAAGCTACACCGAAGGAATCACACCATAAGGCTGTGAAGCATATTCTTCGATATGTAGCTCACACACCAACACTTGGATTATGGTACCCCAAGGGCTCGGCTTTTGATCTCATTGGATATTCTGACTCTGACTATGCTGGTGATCGTGTGGACCACAAGTCAACATCTGGTACATGTCATTTCCTCGGACGATCTTTGGTTTGTTGGTCCTCGAAGAAACAGAACTACGTATCACTATCTACTGCTGAAGTTGATTACATTGCCGCTGGTTCTTGCTGTGCCCAATTGCTATGGATGAAGCAAACTCTCAAGGACTACGGCGTCAACATGAATAATGTGTCTCTCTTCTGTGACAATGAGAGTGCCATCAAGATTGCTCACAACCCAGTTCAGCACTCGAAGACAAAGAACATTCAGATTCGTCATCATTTTCTTCGTGATCATGTGTTGAAGGGCGACATTTCTATTGAGCACGTGAAGACTGAAGAACAGTTAGCCGATATCTTCACAAAGCCCTTGGATGAGAAGAGATTTAGCAAGTTGCGGTGTGAGCTAAATATCCTAGAATCTTCGAATGTTCTTTGAAAAGGACACCCATCCTAACACTTATGCAAAATTGATGACTTAGATGTGCAACATGAAGAAATGTTTTTCTTCAATCAATGAAGAATAACACTCTTAGTGTGAAGAAATTAATGAAGAATTTGATTCTCAGAACCCTACGATAATTGTACGCGGTGTCTGAAATCATCATTCTTATACGGTGGATCACGCCACCACCAAAAGTTGAAATTCCTCAAATTATTCATATTCTTCAACTTTGCATAGTCTTCACTGGTTCCGTCGTTTTTCTTCATTGGCTATATATATGAGTTTATGTCCTCTACAACATTCACTTATTGCTATTTCTTCAAGTTGGTTTTCTGCCAAGTGAATGTGATCGGACCCTTCCCCTCTATGCTATACTCAACCCAATCTGTTCACAAATTCTTCATGTGCGTTCTATTTGAAACTTGTTCAAAATCTTCACTGTGTCCTTGTCAACTGAAGAAATTGCGAACGGAACTTTAAAACCTATTTTATCGAAATTTTCGGCTTTGCCGCTCAAACCGTACCGCATCCCGCGATACACTTATCCACTCACCCACGATCTAACACGATCTCCACCTCTCACTACGTGGGTGACACATGTCATGCGAATAAGAAGGGTCAGGGGCACGTTCGTCCAATTTCTTCGGGCGAGCAGTTTTTCGCCGTGGCTATAAATACCCCTCCTTACCTTCCTCACTTCTTTTACTCCGCTCGATCTCTCTCCAGCTCGAGCTTCTCAAACCCTAGCGCCGCCGCTACTTCATCGCCGCCGGTGAGGAAGAGCTTCACTGCCTTGACCTCGTCGCCGACGTACTCGCGCCGACCGCGGAAATCTTCACTCCGCCGCCTTAGCCATCTTCCTCCACCAAGTTAGGGCGTGGAAGATCTGCACAGACGAACTTCACATCTCCTCACTCCAGTTCGTCGTGTTCTTCGTCCAGGGTAATTAAAAGTTACTTTTACTACCCTCGTTGATTCGAATGACTATCTTCAAAATCTTCAAAGGTGTTTTTCTTCATAGATTCACACACTAAACACCTCACAGGTCATCTGTTCTTGATTCGTTTCTCTAAGCCATGTTTTTCTTCAAGATTCCTCAAATGTGTGGATTTTTAATCTACACATCTCTGGAACCTAAGACAAAGAACGCTTAGTGAAATTCTTCAAGACTCATCTGGTCAAATTCCTCAAACTTGTTCTTTTTACAAAACCTTCTAAGAACGCATATGACCTCTCCAAATTCCTCGCAACTATACTCTGTTCACAGGTACTCATGTCAGCTGCTGAATCACTAGGTTCTCATCAACTTAACTCATTTGCAGCGTTCCTCGAAGAAAAGTTGCATACTTCTTCAGAGAATTCGATTGTTCAAATTCCTCAACTGAAGAAAATGGCTGATGATAAAAGGCCACAGAATGGAGGAAAGAAGCCTGAGGTCATGTGTAACGCCCTCGATGCGGCTATATCTCCTACGTGTCGAGGCATGACTTAGAGGCATAACCGCATTGAAAGCAATGTCGCAAGTTAGGCAATCTTCACAACATCCCATGTAATATAGATAATAAAAGGGGAAGGAACATAGTTGGCTTACACTCGCCATGTCAATCAAAGTACATAAATAGCATTACATCATCCAATCACTCATGGCCCGACTACGGTGCCAAAATAAAAGACCAACCCAACATGTGACATGGTCCCGATCACCCCAACTGGGCACCACTACTGATCATCAGGGAAAGATACATAGTAACGGCGTGAGTCCTCGTCGAACTCCCACTTGAGCTCTAACGCGTCATCTGGAACGGAGTCGTCTGGCCCTGCATCTGGTTTGGAAGTAAACTATGAGCCACAGGGACTCAGCAATCTCGCACCCTCGCGATCAAGACTATTTAAGCTTATAGGAAAGGCAAGGTAAAATATGTGGAGCTGCAGCAAGCGACTAGCATCTATGGTGGCTAACCTGTTCGCAAAAGAGAGCGAGAAGAGAAGGCAAAGCACCAACGAATAACTAGAGAACAACCTGTAGCAAGCATTACTCCAACACCGTGTTCGCTTCCTGGACTCCGCCGAGAAGAGACCATCACGGTAACTCACACAGTTGATTCATTTTAATTAAATTAAGGTTCAAGTTATCTACAACCGGACATTAACAAATTCCCATCTGCCCATAACCGCGGGCACGGCTTTCGAAAGATCAAATCCCTGCAGGGGAGTCCCAACTTAGCCCATGACAAGCTCTCATGGTCAACGAAGGAATAGACCTTCTCCCGAGACATTCCGATCAGACTCGGTATCCCGGTACTACAAGACACTTCGACAAGTTAAAACAAATCCAGCAACACCGCCCGAATGTGCCGACAAATCCCGATAGGAGCTGCACATATCTCGTTCTCAGGGCACACTCAGATTTTCTAAACTTCCGGTAGGCCAGCCCAGAGTTGCCCCTGGTAGCCACCGGCGGCTGACGAGGTGGACCAACACTCAGAGGAGCACTGGCCCGGGGGGGGGGGTTTAAATAAGATGACCCTCGGGCTCCGGAAACCCAAGGAAAAAAGAGGCTAGGTGGCAAATGGTAAAACCAAGGTTGGGCATTGCTGGAAGAGTTTTAATCAAGGCGAACTATCAAGGGGTTCCCATTATCACCCAACCGCGTAAGGAACGCAAAAATCCGGGAACATAACACCGATATGACGGAAACTAGGGCGGCAAGAGTGGAACAAAACACTAGGCAAAAGGCCGAGCCTTCCACCCTTTACCAAGTATATAGACGCATTAAGATAACAAGATAATATAGTGATATCCCAACAAGTAAATAATTTTCCAACAAGGAACAATCTCCAATCTTCACCTGCAACTAGCAACGCTATAAGAGGGGCTGAGCAAAGCGGTAACATAGTCAATCAACGGTTTGCTAGGATATGGTGGGTTAGAGGTTTGACATGGCAATTTGGGAGGCATGATAAGCAAGTGGTAGGCATCATAGAATAGGCATGGCAAAAGAGCGAGCATCTAGCAAAGCAAAGATAGAAGTGATTTCGAGGGTATGATCATCTTGCCTGCAAAGTTGTCAGAGTTGACTGGATCCTCGAAAGCAAACTCAACGGGCTCCTCGTTAGCGAACTCGTCTCCCGGCTCTACCCAAACAAGACAGACAAGCAAAAGGAACGCAATCAACCATGTGCACAACTCAAACAACATGATGCAAACATGGTATGCTATGCGGGATGCGATATGGGATGCATATGCAAGATTTGGCAAGGAATGAATGAACCTGGACTCAACTTGGAAATCCAAGTGTGCCACTGGAAAGGTGAGATGATTCTGCTTGAAAACGATATAAAGAACGCCGGTATCGGAGACACGGTTTGGAAATGGCAAGCAAAACAAATATGGCACCGGTCTGCAATATACAGCAAGTAGCCATCTAAATGCAACAAGACAAACATGCTACAGCACTCAAACATGGCAACAAAATACATGGCAGGGACCCATTCATGATTCTTAATAAAACAGGAACACTGAGCTATGGCCAATTCATCCATTAACAGGTCCAAACAAGCATGGCAAAAATGCATATGGTAAACAGATTTCAGACTTAGTGAAATTAACACTTGTCTGGAATTTCAGATCAGATAGCACTCTTCGCAGCGTGAAAACTATGTGCTACAGGACCTGAACATGGCAAAGTAAAGCATGGCATGGAGCTACTCAAAGAGCTTAACAAAAATCCCTTAGTGACCTTGAGCCAAAAGGGATCAGAATCTACATTTGCAAGCATGTGAACATGGCAAAAACATAATCAGATCACAAACTTAGTGAAAAACTGGAACATGCAAAACAGATATAAAGTAGGCATGTTTACGAGCTCGATGCACTCACTACAGAGCAAGGCATGACAATCTAAGCATGCACCCATCAAGAATACACATAATACAAGCTATACATGGCAAGAACAATAACATAGCATGCACGGATCAACTACAACATCCTCGGCAAAATCGCTAACAAGTAGACAATCTGCCCAGATTCACGAAATAGCAAAAGTAGAGCTCGATTGACTCAAGCTAGGCTGCTCCATAATTGCAAACTAAGACATGGATGGATAGAGCACTACAAGATTAACAAAACATCCTTACTGATCATCCTTAAAAGAGGCACGGATCACTAGGAAACAACATGAACATATGGCATATAGATAAGAACAGCTCAAGGACTTAGTGGAATTGCTAAGTCCCTGAAATCAGCATTAACGAATGCACCACTTTGCAAGCTTGTGCTAGTCACCACACACATCACAAAAATACATGGATGGTACCTCTAGAAAGATGACAAAGCATATAACAAAATATATGTAGAGCTCATAGGCATATCATGCACACAATAATCATGGAAAAAATGACAAATAGCTATTTGGAGCAGCAGATCTGACAATTATCTCAAATAGCATTCTTCCAACAGCATTTCGGGCATCAATATGGACTCAAATGAAAATGATGCAATGAGATGAAATGATGTGCTCTCTGAGACGAACATTGTGATATGCTATATGCCCAAAATGGATCTACGGATGCAAAGTTACGGCACGACGAACGTAGCAAAATAGCTAGGGTTTGAGGCAAAAAGTCAACCGAGATATTTTCAGATCCAGATCCACTGTAGCTTGCACGGACTTCGAGGTTCGTCGGGAATGTCCTTTTTTCGCCGGAGAGGAACGAGGTCGCCGGACTTGGGGGAGGAAGGAGCCGGCAAGGAGAGGGACTTGGCGCGGCGAGGCGACGGCGGTTGGCGGCGGCGGAGGCGCGGGAACCGGTGCGGCGGGCGGCGGCTCGAGCTCGCCGGACTTGGTGGCGCACCGGCCGGAGGTGGCCGGAGCCCGGCAAGACGGTGGCGGGAGGACCCGGGCGGCGGGGCGAAGGCCAGGCGGCGTGGCGCGGCGCGCGGGCCTCGGGGGCCGGCGATGGGCTTGCCCGGGCCGGCGGCGCGCGGGCCTCGAGGGCCGGCGGCGCGGGGGCGGTGAGGCGCCATGTGGCGCTACGCCACTGGTGCGGGGCGGCGGCGCGATTTTGTCTGCCTGGGATGGACGTGTCCGGCGGCGGCGCGATGAGATTTTTTAGGGTTTGGAAAGAGGGGATCCGGAATTTTCGAGGAGGGGTCTACATATAGAGGTAGAGGGAGCTAGGAAGCTCCAAATGAGGTGCGGTTTTCAGCCACGCGATCGTGATCGAACGCTCTAGATGATGGAGAGGGATTTGGTGGGTTTTGGGCCAAAATGGAGGGGTGTTGGGCTGCAACACACACGAGGCCTTTTCGGTCCCTCGGTAAACCGTTGGAGCATCAAACGAAGTCCAAATGGTACGAAACTTGACAGGCGGTCTACCGGTAGTAAACCAAGGCCCATGTTTAACCCCCACACACGAAAGAAAGGTAGAAATGACCACCGGAGGAGAACGGAGTGCCGGAATGCAAAACGGACAACGGGGAAAATGCTCGGATGCATGAGATGAACACGTATGAAAATGCAATGCACATGATGACATGATATGAGATGCATGACAACAACAACAACACACACGAGACAAAAACCCGAACTCGAGGAAATAAAATAACTTAACGCCGGAAATGGCAAGAGTTGGATTACATATTGGGTAAATCATATCTGGGGTGTTACATCATGACTGCCTTTGAAATCCCTGAGGACATATACAAAGATTAATGCACTCCTGATGAGGCCAAGTTTGGAAAAGAGGACAAAAATCAGCGCAAGGTGCGCATACAGAGGATAGAAAGGAGATGGGCAAGAGAATGGAGGGAGTACAGGTATGTAACTCCAAAGTACATGAAGAAATTCACACTCAATCCTCCATGCCCAAGAGCTCCATTGGCACCTGGCCAAATAGCAGATCCCACCAGCCTCAAGCGCGGTGAGGACTATCCTGACGAGTGGGTCAAGCGCCAAGCCAAATTGGCTAAGCAAGCCAGAGAAGCAATGAGGAAATTCAATGAAGACTCTGCTGCTGCTACTGCTGCCTCTGCTGAGGCCCCTGCTGTCAAGCCAAAGAAGGCTATGTCAAAGAAGCCTGCGCGCAAGCCAAGTGCTTCACCAAGTTCCTCAGCAACGCCCTCACGGCCAGAATCCTCAAAGCCCTCGCGGCCAATTCCTCATGTTGCTCCTATTCCTCCAAAGTCCTCAGCTCCTTCGCCAAAGCCCTCAGCTGTTCCGACTAAATCCTCAGCACATGTGCATCTCGCCTCGTGCCAAAGGACTGCAGGCATCTCCATTGCCTCAGGTGTCTCAGCTAGTTCCTCAGCTGCACCAAGTTCCTCAGCTGGACCCTCACTGCTGAAGACAAAGGCCACTGCTGGACGAGGTCCTCACCCAAGTCCTCAAAAGAAACAAGTCGCTTTCCAAGTACCGTCTGAAGAAGACGAAGTTGATGATGATGAACTTGCAGAAATCATCAGAGACAGGCAAGTCAGGGCCGCTAGAGCCAAAGGATTAGAGGTGCCACTGCTTTTGGATCCCAAGTTGATCCTCGACTACATTGATGTCTGGCACAAGGACCCCAACACTCCCTTGCCTGACTTCAAGCTGACTCCTGGCCAGAGTCACATGCTGACCCACTTCATTCAAGAAGAAAAGTGGAAATTTGAGAAGGCCAGGCAGATCAAGAAAGCACAGTATAAGAAAGAGCGCTATCTGAAGAAAAACGTTTTCTCTATGACAACTGAAGAACTTGTCACTATTCAGACTGAGATTAAGAAACTCAGTGATGACTTTGACGCATATCGCGCTGATTGGCTTGGAGCCAAGGTTCGTTTTGTGAAACTTGCGGATAACTTCACTTCCAATGTTGCAGCCCCAACGCAATAGGAAATTCCTCAGGCTGAAGCATCTGCTCAGCCTACTGAAGAAAATGCCAGCACCGCTGATGACAATCAGGCTGTTGAAGAAAATGTGAGTTCCAGGGCTGATGACTGCATTCCGGCCACTGAAGAAATTGCCAAGGCACCCACTAGTGGTCCGCCTGAAGAAACTGGAGAACTCAGGGCAACTGCATCAGTTATGCCTGAAGAAAATCAACCAGATTCCTCAGCTGCTCCTGCACCAATTTCAACTTCAATCTTTCCATCTGCATCGGATGTGAAGAAGACCAAGGCTGTAGAGCGTGCTGTAGTGAAGAAAAGGAAAGCATCAGCTGCTTCAGATTCTTCAGCTTCGAAGAAAATGAAGCCTATGACAAGTTCATTTGCAAATCCGATCGATGTTGTTCCCATCTCAACCAGGCCATCAAAGGACCTTGTTCCTTTTGATGAAGAATATGTGATCCCCAGCGAATCTGATGAAGAAACTCCTTCTGCTGCTTTGTCTGAACCATTGGATGAAGAAATTGAAGTGGATGTGATCCCTTCAACACCTATCATCTCCTCGCCTATGCCTCAGTTCACAGCTGAAGAGGCTGGCGTTGAAGAAATGGAAGATGAAGATGTGGACATTGGCTGCTCCACATCCGTAATCAGTGATGAATTCTGGGAAAGTCAGCATCCAAACTCACCAATGTTCACCCCTCTACAGCAAATTCCTTAGTCCCCCACACAAACTATACATATGGGCTCTGAAGAAACTCATCCCATTGCATCTGTCCATGAGGAAATTCCAGCCACTAGCGCTGAAGAAACTACTGCTGCTGAACAACCAATGACGCAGACTGTCACTAAGGAGGCACCAGAAATTCCTCAGCCTGAAGAACCTGCGATTGAGATTCCGGAGGTCGTGATGCAACTCACTAACACTCCTCTGCCGAAGCCAAAGGACCCATTCTCACGCAAGCAAAAGTTCAAGGCTGATGATTTCTTCCGCGAGCACGTATTCTTCGAAGATTACAACCCATATAACTCTGCTCGCATTAGGAAGAGGCGTTTCTGGACTGCTAGTCAAGCCAATTTCTATTCCTCAGTGTTGTTCAACAAGGAGAAAATCTTCTACCATGAGCATATTCCTCACGTGGATATGGAATCTCTGCCGTGCTTCGCACCAGTCCTCAGTGTTCTTCACGACGCTGGACTGCTAAACTTTTGCTCTGACATCTGCGATTGGAATGAAGAACTGATTCTTCAATTCTATGCAATGTTGCACATCACTGGAGATGTTGAAGATGTGAATTCCTGGGTGTTGGACTGGATGTCTGAAAACACTCACTACACTGCACCAGCCTCTGAATTGCTTCATGCTCTACCACTCAGTCCTCCCCTTGAAGAAGCTTGCTGCATCTACAGTGAACCTGAGCTCACACATCATTACATGCAGGTGCTGATGAAACCTTTGAAGCCAGGTCAGGCACCAAGAACCAAATCCTCATGAAGGAATTGGTACGTGCCCAGAACTGTCTATCGTATTCTTACGAGGACAATCGGTCCTATCAAAGGCCACGACTCATCTGATGAGGAAATTGTTGGCATCAAGAAGAATTTGGTATTCAACATCGTTCATGGCATTCCTGTCAATTATCACGATTTCTTCGTGAGGACTATGGCCAATGTTGCACTGTCTCCGTTTGACCTGAAGCCTTATGCACCTTGGATTATGAGATTCCTCAGGACAAGGTCTTCACTCAACTACAAAGCTGATTTCCAGAATCACCTCAGCTACTTGCCCCCAATTGAAGTCCTCAAGCAGACATATTCCTTAGTTGATGGAAAAGGCAAGGCACCAGCTGTAATAGATGAAGGCATTCGTCCATTGGATGGTCAGTTTCGCAAAGCTACATGTTATTCCACCAATGATGACTCTGCCACACATGACTCTGCCAATGCACCCAAGCCCACTCCTCAAGCCACTGCTCCGCGCGTGATGACTGACCGTGAACTTCTGCTTAGTCTTCACCAGAAGGTGGATCGAAATCACAAATGGGTTAAGCGTCAGTTTGGTTCACTTCTTCACAACATGACTGCTACACACAATGCAGTGAAGAAAACCCATTACTACCTCCATCAAGTCTTCGGTCGCACCTGGGCAATCCTGTCACATCTGTATGGTGAAGAAGATCTAAAGAGCATGGGTCTCAAAGAAGATTTTGACTGGTCTGCACCTCCACCGAAGAAATTCAAGAAGGTCAAGGTTCCTTCTCTGGTGGCCAGCTCATATTCTTCATCGCGCGACACTGATGAAAATGAAGACTTGGACGACACTGCGGCAGGCCCTACTACGACAAATGACCCCAACAACGCTGGCGCTCCTTCATCAACTTGATATTCTTCAAGGGCGTTAGTCCTCATATTCGATCCTTTTGGTCATTTGATGACAAAGGGGGAGAATTTTGAGTTAGTCTTCAAGCGGGTCTTTCTATATGGGCATTTTTTTGTTAAGTTACAACTCTCGTTCTTCTGAGACTTTATTGGATCGAGTTGTAAACTTAAACCCGATGGTGCTCTGATACTTTTGATATGATTTTCTGCATGCTTATTCCTCACATATGCTAATGCACGCATGCTGAATTACATCAGTCACCATATTTCATCATGCATTTCAAACTCTTCACTGTGATATATCAAATGCGTGTATGAATTACAAGATATAGGGGGAGATCTCATGATTCAACTTTTCAAGTGTGCATTGCTTCAAAAGCAAATTCCTCACTATGCACATCTTCAGGGGGGAGTTCTTCTATATCTTGCAATCAAATTCCTCAATATTAGTAGTTACACTTCATATGTTTATCCCTGTTGAAAACTTAACCTATATTGTCATCAATCACCAAAAGGGGGGAGAATGTAAGTGCATCTAGTGCCCCTTAGTGATTTTGGTGTATTGAAGACTTATAGGTTAAGGGACTAATGTGTTTATGAGTGTACACAGGTCTATAAGTCTATGAGGAGTTTGATATTTACAGAGAAAGTCGACCCCTAAAAATGAAGTTCTTCGTCTAAAGACTTTGAAAGTGAAGAAAATGGTGTGACCTTGAAGACTTGGTATTCATTCGAGGAACATAAAGCGTGAAGACTTTTGTTTTAAGAGTTTCATTTTCTCTTTATTGAGTCATAGGAAACACCGTACTGTTAAAGGGGGTCGAGGTAATACTAAGGAAAAATTTGCATGTGATGCTCAACTCAAAATCCTACACCTACCAATCCCTTCGAGTGAAGCCATTGGAAATCTCATACAGTCCAGTCATATTCTTCAGTGACAGAGACGAAGTTCTTCTGGTCTCTGAGGAATTTGTTCTGACTGAGGAGTTAGGAATTCGCCAGTGAGGATTTCCTACACAGTGAGGAACATAATAGCCCTGAGGATTTTGCTACTCAAAATTCCGACCGTTGCTGTGCTATGCGCCAGCTGTCCCAAAATATCTATCCACCTAACGGTCATATCATTGAAGGGAATTTATGTCTTATCATGTTGGGCTGCTCCCTAGGCTATAAATAGCCGCCCCTACAACCACTAGCTGGTTTGCTGCTCCGAGAGAAACTGACACTTGTCATTTGAGAGCAACCCATCCTCCGAGGACTTTGAGCGAAAATCATCAAGTGAGGAAAAACCAAAAACCCAAAACCCAAACACCTACAAACCCCAAGTGATTGAGCATCACTGAAGAGATTGATCCTGCGTGGATCCGACGCTTGTTACCTTTGAAGACTGTGCTTCTTCCAGACGGTTAGGCGTCATGGTCTAGAGCATCCAAGAGGAATTGTGGATCGCCGAGTGACCGAGTTTGTGAAGGTTTGGAAGTCGCCTGAAGACTTACCACGAGTGATTGGACGAGGTCTGTGTGACCTTAGTTCAAGGAGAATACGGTGAGGACTGGGTGTCCTGAGCTGCGTGTTCAGGACTGGGTGTCTGGGACTGTGTGTCCTCGAGTTTAAATACTGAGTCGCTCCAACCAGACGTACAACTGAGACAGCAGTTGGAACTGGTCTACCAAATCATTGTCTTCACCAAGCTTACTGGTTCTATTTCCTCAACTCTTTCATTTCCTCATAACTGTGTTGTGTGCTTGTTCATATCTGTGTTTGAAGACTTTGACTGAAGACTTTCTCAATTTCCTCAGTTCAATTTCTTCAGTCTGTTTGTCTTCATCCTGTGTTATCCTGTGTTTACGCTTCTGTACTCTATGCGTGTCTTCATTTCATCATGATGACTATGCTTGTATTCTGTTATGTTTACTTTTGAGTACTCATTCCGCTGCTGGTAGTTCTTCGCTAAGGAATTTCCTCACCAGCAAATTCCTCGGTGAAGAATTTCATAAAAATCGCCTATTCCCCCCCCCCCTCTAGTCGATATAATGCACTTTCACCCTACCCCCCTGGGCGCGCCCACCTATCTTGTGGGTCCCCTGGAGACCCCCCGATCCTAACTCCAACTCTATATATTCACGTTCGGGGACAAATAATCAGAGAGAAGGATTCATCGCATTTAATTATGTCTATACTCAGATATTGTTGGTTTCACTGACCTATGTATTTGGGTCCTCATGGCCCTGACTTGTAATATAAAGCTTTTTGTTTGCTATATCTTCCCATGAGTCTCTAGTCTTGATCGTCCATATTTGCGAGTATGATTAGTGCAGGGTCGAGGCGAGGGAAACACACCAAGCAAGTATGAAAACTCCCAACACAAATATTTAACACACAACCAAACACACACGCATGTTGAACAACATTCCCAGATTCACGACTTTGAAGTAATCATAGACTAGACTAATCAAATTATTATATAGAAAATTGAAAGACGTCTTACCTCATCGATCTTGTATGTCTCCCGGCTAAACCTAGGAGCAGTTTGGTTTCCAAGTACAATTTCAATTTGATTTTTATAGTGGAATGCCTTTGGATGGATTTAAATGGATTGTGCTAAAGTAATTTAGTGTGGTTTGGGCTCTAGGAATTATTGGATCTATTTGGTTCAGACCAATAGGTTTTAGTCCGTTTCAACTTCGCAGACTGAAACCATAGCACAGTCCAACATGCGACTCTAATACGTCTCCAACGTATCTATAATTTTTTTATTGTTCCATGCTATTATATTATCCATCTTGGATGTTTTATATGCATTATTATGCTATTTTGATATCATTTTTTGGGACTAACCCATTAACCTGGTGCTAAGTGCCAGTTGTTATTTTTCCTCTTTTTTGCCTTTAGAAAAAATCAATCCCAAATGGAGTCCAAACGGGACGAAACTTATTGACGATTTTTCATGGACCACAAGACACCCTAGAAGCTTTGGGAGGAGGCCAGAGGAGCCACGAGGTGGCCACAAGCTCATAGGGCGCGTCCCCCAAGCTTGTGGCTCACTCGTAGCCCCTCTAACCGTAATTCTTATTTTATAAATACCCATATATTCCCCGTAGACCAGGGGCACACAAAACATACTTTTTCGCCGCCGCAAGTTTCTGTCCTCGTGAGATCCCATCAGGAGGCCTTTTCTGGTACTCGCCGGAGGGGGATTCGACTACGGAGGGCTTCTACATCAACCTTGTTGCCCTTCCAATGATGTGTGAGTAGTTTACCACAGACTTACGGGTCTATAGCTAGTAGCTAGATGGCTTCTTCTCTCTCTTTGATCTTCAATACAATGTTCTCCTTGATGTTCTTGGAGATTGTAATCTTCTTTTGCGGTGCGTTTGCTGAGATCCGATGAATTGCGGGTTTATGATCAGATTATCTATGAATATTATTTAAGTCTTCTATAAACTATTTTATGTATGATTAAGATATCTTTGTATTTCAGTCCAGTGTATTGATTTGGTTTGGCCAACTAGATTGATTTTATTGCAATGGGAGAGGTGCTTTGTAATGGGTTCAATCTTTTCCTAGTGACAGAAAGGGACATGATAAGTATTTGGATTGTTGCCATTAAGGATAAACAGATGGGGTTTGTTCATATTGATTGGATCTATCCCTCTACATCATGTCATCTTGCTTAAGGCGTTACTCTGTTGTTGTTAACTTAATACACTAGATGCATGCTGGTAGCGGTCGATGTGTGGAGTAATAGTAGTCGATGCAGGGAGGTGTCTGTGCACAAAAGTAGGGGCTCTCTTTTGTACCCCTTTACTTGTGCGCGGACAGTTAGAGCCGCGCCTGCGGCCATACCTAGCGGGGCAGAGGAAGCAAAAGCACGAGACAACCAGAACAACACCAAGACCAGAGACACAAAGAGCAAGAGGGCGAGGTGGACTCCACCGGCAAGACCCTTGCTGGGGTGGCCTCCGCAGCCCCGGCAAGAGCCTTGCCGGGGCAACTTGCCCAATGCCAGCAGAGCACGCCACCCTTGAGCCCAAGGGTTCCAACACCATCAACCACATTGGAACCAAGGCTCGGGAGGCACCTCCATGGTGACACACAAATCTTTGTGAAGACAAAGAGCCCACAAGACTAGACGATGACCAAAAGACAAGACAATCGCAAACCCCCTTGCCAAGGATGCCCCCGAGGCCCCGACAAGGCTCCTTGCCGAAAACACTCGCATTTCCCCGGTAAGACTCTTGCCGAGGGCGATCATAAGACATCGGCAAGACCCTTGCCGGGAATATACGCGGGACAGCGACAAGACCTTGGCGCCCCGTCACTGCCCCAGCTCAGCGACTGACCCACCAACCAAGGCTAGTACCCACGTGGCAGTACGTGGATGCTAATCCAGCTAGTCAAGCACCTGTGTGGTGGCATCCAGATCTTCATGGAGACCCTACCACCACGCCATCTCAGCAGCCTACCAGCTCACCTGGCGTTGCATGCCTCATTGGCCTGGACGCGTGTCGGAGCGAGGCGGAACAGCGACGGACGGGACGGGCCTCGTTATCGTCCCCAATAAAGCAACGGGACACCTAAGGAGTGCATTTAATGTGCCTTGTCCCGTAATGACAGGCGATAAGCTTGTACACTGTATACCTTTCCACCTCCTGTGTGCCACTGTGGCGACCCCTTTTGACTATAAAAGGAGGCCCGAGGCGTACGGGAGAAGGATTCAGATCTTTTGGACTATGCACGCACCGCAGCTAGTTCGAAAGCTCAATAACACTCAAATATACACCAAAGCAGGACTAGGGTATTACGCATCCTTGTGGTCCGAACCTAGGTAAACAATCTTTGTGTTGCTACTAGACCCGCTCTTTGCACAATCCCGCGCCCGTCAACCATAGAAGGGTTCCCAGTGATTCCATAGGTGTCGTTTCCACCGACAGGAGAGTCGGTCTACTTGTCACGGACGTGATGCCTATATTCATGATCATTGCCTTAGATATTGTCATAACTATGCGATTTTCTATCAATTGCTCAACAGTAATTTGTTTACCCACCGTATGTGTTTTTCAAGAGAGAGGCCTCTAGTGAAAACTATGGCCCCAGGTCTATTTTATCATATTATTTTCAGATCTACAAAATCAAAAACACAAAAATACCTTGCTGCAATTTATTTACCTTTACCTTATTTTGCACTTTTACTTATCTTTTATATCTATCACCATTAAATCTCATCCTTGCAAGTAACCATGAAGGGATTAACAACCCCTTTATCACATTGGGTGTAAGTACTTGTTTATTTGTTTAGGTGCAACCATTGGTGACTTGTGCGTTCCTCCTACTAGATTGATACCTTGGTTCTCAACTGAGGGAAATACTTATCTCTACTTTGCAGCATCATGATACGTCTCCATCGTATCTACTTTTCCAAACTCTTTTGCCCTTGTTTTTGACTCTAATTTGCATGGTTTGAATGGAACAAACCGGATTGATGATGTTTTCAGCAGAATTGCCTTGGTGTTATTTTTGTGCAAAAATAAAAGTTCTCGGAATGACCTGAAAATTTACGTAGAATATTTTTCGAATAAATAAAAAATATTGGCGAAAGAATCAATCAAAGGGGACCCACCAGCTGTCCACAAGGATGGAGGGCGCGCCCTTACCCCCTGGGCGCGCCCCCTACCGTGTGGGTCCCCTGGAGACCTCTCGACCCTAACACCAACTCTATATATTCATGTTCAGGGAGAAAAAATCAGAGAGAAGGATTCATCACGTTTTACGATATAGAGCCACCGCCACCTCCTACCCTTACAAACCCCTTGGTTCAACTCCACAATCTTGACGGAGGCTCCTAAGTGACACCTAACCAATCTAGGAGACACCACTCTCCAAAACGTAATAGATGGTGTCTTGATGATGAACTCCTTGCTCTTGTGCTTCAAATGATAGTCTCCCCAACGATCAACTCTCTCAAACAAATTTGGATTTGGTGGAAAGATGATTTGAGTGGAAAGTGCTACGCCTTGAGCTTGCGTTGGTTTTCCACGAAGAGGAAGGGATGATGCAGCAGAGTAGCTTAAGTATTACCCTCAGTTTTTGAGAACCAAGGTATCAATCCAGTAGGAGCCCACGCTCAAGTCCCTCGTACCTGCACAAAGCGATAGCTACCCGCAACCAACGCGATTAGGGGTTGTCAAGCCCTTCACGGTCACTTATGAGAGTGAGATCTGATAGATAGAATATTTTTGGTATTTTTGATATAAAGATGCAAAGTAAAAAGTAAAAGCAAAGTAAATAGCAAAACAATATAAGTTTTCACTAGTGGCTTCTCTCGAGAGCATAAGTTTTCTACGGTGGGTGAACAAATTACTGTTGACCAATTGACAGAATTGAGCATAGTTATGAGAATATCTAGGCATGATCATGTATATAGGCATCACGTCCGTGACAAGTAGATCGAAACGATTCTGCATCTACTACTATTACTCCACTCATCGAACGCTATCCAACATGCATTTAGAGTATTAAGTTAAAAACAAAGTAACCCTTTAAGCAAGATGACATGATGTAGAGAGATAAATTCATGCAATATGAAATAAACCCCATCTTGTTATCCTCGATGGCAATGATACAATACGTGTCTTGTTGCCCCTTCTGTCACTGGGAAAGAACACCGCAAGATCGAACCCAAAGCTAAGCACTTCTCCCATGGCAAGAACTACCAATCTAGTTGGCCAAACCAAACGGATAATTCGAAGAGACTTGCAAAGATAACCAATCATACATAAAAGAATTCAGAGAAGATTCAAATATTGTTCATAGATAGACTTGATCATAAACCCACAATTCATCGGTCTGAACAAACACACCACAAAAGAAGAAGATTACATCGAATAGATCTCCACAAGAGAGGGGGAGAACATTGTATTGAGATCCAAAAAGAGAGAAGAAGCCATATAGCTACTAACTATGGACCCTAAGGTCTGAGGTAAACTACTCACACTTCATCGGAGGGGCTATGATGATGTAGAAGCCCTCTGTGATGACGGCCCTCTCCGGTGGAGCTCCGGAATAGGCCCCAAGATGGGATCTCGTGGATACAAAAAGTTGCGGCGGTGGAATTAGGTTTTTGGCTCCTGTTTTGATTGTTTGGGGGTACGTGGGTATATATATAGGAGGAAGGAGTACGTCGGTGGAGCACCGAGGGGCCCACGAGGCAGGGGGCGTGCCCTGTAGGGGGGCGCCCCCTACCCTCGTGACCGCCTCCGGTACTTCTTGGAGTAGGGTCCAAGTCTCCTGGGTCTTATCCGAGAAGAAAATCACATTCCAAAAAGGATTTTTCTGTTTGGACTCCGTTTGATATTCTGTTTCTTCGAAACACTGAAATAGGCAAAAAAACAGCAATTCTGGGCTGGGCCTCCGGTTAATAGGTTAGTCCCAAAAATAATATAAAAGCGGAAAATAAAGCCCAGTATAGTCCAAAACAGTAGATAATATAGCATGGAGCAATCAAAAATTATAGATACGTTGGAGACGTATCAGGCATCCCCAAGCTTAATTCCTGCTCGTCCTCGAGTAGGTAAATGATAAAAAGAGAATTTTTGATGTGGAGTGCTACTTGGCATGATTTCAATGCAAAATTTCTTAATTGTGGTATGGATATTCAGATTAGAAAGATTCAAGACAAAAGTTCATATTGACATAAAGAATAATAACACTTCAAGCATACTAATAAAGTAATTATGTCATCTCAAAATAACATGGCCAAAGAAAGTTATCCCTACAAAATCATATAGTCTGGCTATGCTCTATCTTCACCACACAAAGTATTTAAATCATGAACAACCCCGATGACAAGCCAAGCAATTGTTTCATACTCTAACTTTTTCAAAACTTTTTCAATCTTCACGCAATACATGAGCGTGAGCCATGGACATAGCACTATGTGGAATAGAAGGGTGGTTGTGGAGAAGACAAAAAGAGGGGAAGATAGTCTCACATCAACTAGGCGTATCAACGGGCTATGGAGATGCCCATCAATAGATATCAATGTGAGTGAGTAGGGATTGCCATGCAACGGATGCACTAGAGCTATAAGTATATGAAAGCTCATCAAAAGAAACTAAGTGGGTGTGCATCCAACTCGCTTGCTCACGAAGACCTAGGGAAATTTGAGGAAGCCCATCATTGGAATATACAAGCCAAGTTCTATAATGAAAAATTCCCACTAGTATATGAAAGTGACATAACGACAGACTCTCTATCATGAAGATCATGGTGCTACTTTGAAGCACAAGTGTGGTAAAAGGATAGTAACATTGTCCCTTCTCTCTTTTTCTCTCATTTTTTTTATTTGGGACTTTTCTCTTTTTTTATGGCCTCTTTTTTTTCGTCCGGAGTCTCATTCCGACTTATGGGGGAATCATAGTCTCCATCATCCTTTCCTCACTTGGGACAATGCTCTAGAAAATGATGATCATCACACTTTTATTTTTCTTACAACTCAACAATTACAACTCGATACTTAGAACAAATATGACTCTATATGAATGCCTCCGGTGGTGTACCAGGATATGCAATGAATCAAGAGTGACATGTATGAAAGAATTATGAATGGTGGCTTTGCCACAAATATGATTTCAACTACATGATCATGCTAGCTATATGACAATGATGGAGCGTGTCATAATAAACGGAATGGTGGAAAGTTGCATGGAAATATATCCCGGAATGGCTATGGAAATGCCATGATAGGTAGGTATGGTGGCTGTTTTGAGGAAGGTATATGGTGGGTGTATGATACCGGCGAAAGGTGCGCGGTATTAGAGAGGCTAGCAATGGTGGAAGGATGGGAAAAAGTGCATATAATCCATGGACTCAACATTAGTCATAAAGAACTCATATACTTATTGCAAAAATCTAGAAGTTATCAAAGCAAAGTATTACGCGCATGCTCCTAGGGGGATAGATTGGTAGGAAAAGACCATCGCTCGTCCCCGACCGCCAAGGAAGACAATAAATAAATAAATTATGCTCCGACTTCATCACATAACGGTTCACCATACGTGCATGCTACGGGAATCACAAACTTTAACACAAGTATTCTTTAAATTCACAACTACTAAACTAGCATAACTCTAATATTATCACCTCCATATCTCAAAACAATTATCATGCTTCAATCTTCTCTTAGTATTCAACACACTCAAGAGAAAATTTCACATATCTTGAACACCAAGCATATTTATATTAAGCAAATTACCATGCTATTAAGACTCTCAAAATAATTTAAGTGAAGCATGAGAGATCAATAGTTTCTTTCAAACAAACCACCACCGTTCTCTAAAAGATCTAAGTGAAGCACATAGAGCAAACTATAACGCTCAAAAGATATAAGTGAAGTGCATAGAGCAAAACTACATAGCTTAAAAGATTTAAGTGTAGCACATAGAGTATTCTATCAAATTCCGATTCATGCATGTCTCTCCCAAAAGGTGTGTAAAGCAAGGATGATTGTGGTAAACTAAAAATCAAAGACTCAAATCATACAAGACGCTCCAAGCAAAACACATATCATATGGTGAATAAAAATATAGCCTCAAGTAAAGTTACAGATAGACGAAGACGAAAGAGGGGATGCCTTCTGGGGCATCCCCAAGCGTAGGCTTTTGGTTGTCCTTGAATTTTACCTTGGGGTGCCTTGGGCATCCCCAAGCTTAGGCTCTTGCCACTCCTTATTCCAAAATCCATCAAATCTTTACCCAAAAACTTGAAAAATTCACAACACAAAACTTCAACAGAAAATCTCATAAGCTCCGTTAGTATAAGAAAATAAACCACCACTTTAAGGTACTGTAATGAACTCATTATTTATTTATATTGGTGTTAAACCTACTGTATTCCAACTTCTCTATGGTTCATACCCCCCGATACTACTCATATATTCATCAAAATAAGCAAACAACACACGAAAAACAGAATCTATCAAAAACAGAACTATTTGTAGCAATCTGTCGCTTTCGAATACTTCTGTAACTCCAAAAATTCTGAAAACTTAGGACGGCTTGAGAAATTTGTATATTTATCTACTTCAAGTGGAGTAGGTATTTTATCGCTTTCTGGTAAAAAAAATGAAAATTAATTTCGTGAGCGTAAAAGTTTTGTTTTTCAGCAGGATCAAATCAACTATCACCGTAAGCTATCCCAAAGGTCTTACTTGGCACAAACACTAATTAAAACACAAAAAAACTTATCTAACCAGAGGCTAGATGATTTATTCAAAGCAAAACTGACCAAAAAAGCAAGAACAAAAATAGAATTGGGTTGCCTCCCAACAAGCGTTATTCTTTAAAGCCATTAAGCTAGGCATCTTTAATTTTAATGATGCTCACATGAAAGATAGCAATTGAAACACAAAGGGAGCATCATGAAGCATATGAAAATCACATCTAAGTCTAACATACTTCCTATTCATAGGCATTATACAAGCAAACAAATTATCAAGACAAGCAAAAACTAGCATAACGAGAGGTAATTTAGTGACACGAAAATTTCTACAACCATATTTTCATCTCTCATAATAATTATATGTAGGATCATAACCAAATTCAACAATATAGCTATCACATAAAATTTTCTCTTCATGATACACATGCATGCAAAGTTGACACTATTCAAAAATAGTGGGATTATCATAAAATAAAGTCATGACCACTCTGTACCCACTTTTATCAAAAACTTCATAACATTGAACGTTATCCAATGTGGGATCTAAAGTTGACACTCTTCCAAACTCACTTTCAATATTATTGCAAACATTATTATCAATCTCATATTCATCATGGGACTTAAATAAACTTTTAAAATTATAAGAAGAATCAACCCAATCATGATCATTGCAACAAGTAGTAGACATAGCAAAATTAGCATCCCCAAGCTTAGGGTTTTGCATATTATTAGCACAATTGATATTAAGAGAATTTATAATAACATCATTGCAATCATGATTTTTATTCAAAGATCTATCGTGAATCACTTCATAAAGCACTTCATCACAATTTTCAGATTCACGGGTTTCAAGCAAAACTTCATAAAGATAATCTAGTGCACTCAACTCACTAGCAATTGGTTCGACATAATTGGATCTCTTAAAAAGATTAGCAAGTGGACGAGGATCCATAAGTTTTGGTTCTGATTTGCAATAAACACACAATTATACCAAGCAAACGAGCAAACAATCCAAGTAAGACCTAAGGGCAAACGAAAAAGACGAATGAAAGAGAGGCGAAGAAAATGCGAAGGTTTTCAAAAATCGTTTTAGAAGTGGGGGGGGAGCAAAATGAGAGGCGAATGGCAAATAATGTAATGCGAGGGAGAAGAGTTTATGATGGGTACTTGGTATGTCTTGACTTGGCATAGATCTCCCCTGCAACGGTGCTAGAAATCCTTCTTGCTACCTCTTGAGCATGTGTTGGTTTTCCCTTGAAGAGGAAAGGGTGATGCAGCAAAGTAGCGTAACTATTTCCCTCAGTTTTGAGAACCAAGTTATCAATCCAGTAGGATACAACACACAAGTCACCTAGTACCTGCACAAACAATCAAGAACCATGCAACCAACGTGATAAAGGGGTTGTCAATCCCTTCACGGTCACTCGCAAAAGTGAGATCTAATAGAGATAGTAAAGTAAACATTTTTGGTATTTTTGTTATATAGATTGCAAAATAGTAAACGAGATGCGATGTAAATAAAAGAGATGTAATATAATAGGAAAGAGACCCGGGGGCCATAGGTTTCACTAGTGGCTTCTCTCAAGATAGCATGTATTACGGTGGGTAAACAAATTACTGCTCATCAATTGATAGAAAAGCGCATAGTTATGGAGATATCTAAGGCAATGATCATGAATATAGGCATCACGTCCGTGTCAAGTAGACTGAAACGATTCTGCATCTACTACTATTGCTCCACACATCGACCGCTATCCAGCATGCATCTAGAGTATTAAGTTCATAAGAATGGAGTAACGCATTAAGCAAGATAACATGATGTAGAGGGATAAAATCAAGCAATATGATATAAACCCCATCCTTTTATCCTCGATGGCAACAATACAATACGTGCCTTGCTGCCCCTACTGTCACTGGGAAAGGACACCGCAAGATTGAACCCAAAGCTAAGCACTTCTCCCATTGCAAGAAAGATCAATCTAGTAGGCCAAACTAAACCGATAATTCGAAGAGACTTGCAAAGATATCAAATCATGCATATAAGAATTCAGAGAAGAACCAAATAATATTCATAGATAATCTTTTTCATAAATCCACAATTCATAGGATCTCGACAAACACACCGCAAAAGAGTATTACATCGAATAGATCTCCAAGAACATCAAGGAGAACTTTGTATTGAGAATCAAAGAGAGAGAAGAAGCCATCTAGCTAATAATTATGGACCCAAAGGTCTGTGGTAAACTACTCATGCTTCATCAGAGAGGCAATGGTGTTGATGTAGAAGCCCTCCATGATCGACCCCCCTCCGGCAGATCGCCGAAAAAGGCCCCAAGATGGGATCTCACGGGTTCAGAAGGTTGCGGTAGTGGAAAAGTGATTTCGTGTCTCTTCGCGATGTTTCTAGGGTATAAGAGTATATTTAGTCGAAAGAAGTACATCGGTAGAGCTACGAGGGGCCCACAAGGGTGGGGGCGCGCCTACCCCCCTGGGCGCACCCTCCTGCCTCGTGGCTTCCTCGTGGAGTTCCAGACTTCGACTCCAAGTCTTCTGGATTGCTTTCGGTCCAAGAAAGATCATCACGAAGGTTTCATTCCGTTTGGACTCCATTTGGTATTCCTTTTCTGCATAACTCTAAAATAGGCAAAAAAAATAGAAACTGGCAGTGGGCCTTCGGTTAATAGGTTACTCCCAAAAATAATATGAAAGAGCATATTAAAGCCCATTAAACATCCAAAAAAGATAATATAATAGCATGGAACAATAAAAAATTATAGATACATTGGAGACGTATCACTATATCCAATAGAGTACCTAGTACTCACTCTCTACATGTCATCCCAATCTTGGTACTCTTGTGGCATGTTGTTCTTGCTCTGTTTAGTAGATGTTTCTGTGTAATCTGACCTTGTTTACTCAGGTTCATCTCTTCCAAAGCCAGCTTAAGACCACAAGATAAGTATATGCATCACACTCATGTCCATGATGATCTCTTGCTGATGCACATATTGTTTGCAAGAAGGACTCATGAACATGAAGGTACACTTCTTAAATCCACACCATTTGCTCTGATGCATATAGCCAAGATACATGTAACTCATTGCTTGCTCTGTCATGGTTATGCATTCACATGATCTTATGTTCTATATTTACATGATCGCATACATGTAGGGGGAGCCTATGCATGTTACATGTCCTTCCAAAGCTTTACTTGATATTCTCTATATCCTTATATAAATCTTTGATGTATGTTGTCATCAATTACCAAAAAGGGGGAGATTGAAAGAACAAGTGCTCCCTGGGTGATTTTGGTAACTAATGTCTCTTGTTGGACTAATACTTCTATCTAGTATATTTCAGATAAGTTCAACAGTGGAGTGGCTTGGACAAGAGGATGTCGAACCCCTTCAAAAGCTAAGGACACAAGATTGGCAAAAGCACAAAAGCTCAAGACTCTACATTTTCATTTTAGTGATCAAAGATCACATTGAGTCCATGGGAAAAGCCAATACTATTAAAAGGGGATGAGGTGTTGCTTAATGGCTTGCTTTGCTCAAAGTGCTTAGTGATATGCTCCAAAGCCCTCAACCACTTTATCATTTCAATATGTCCCAAACCAAAAGTCAAACTCGGCCCCACTGATTTGATCTATCCGGCGCCACCGAGTTCATTTGACATAGCCACTGCCAGAAACCCTAATCAGTTTGGTCTCACCGATGGGATCTCGGTCTCACCGAGATGGGCTTGCAAACTCTTTGTTACCTGTTGCAATAATTTTGCTCTCACCAAGATATGCAATCGGTCCCACCGAGTTTGCTTGACCAACTCTCTGTTTTGCTTATTACCAAGATCGGTCTCACCAAGTTTGTGTAACCGGTCAAACCGAGTTAAGGTTTTACCCTAACCCTAGCACATCGGTCCCACCGAGTTGATCATATCGGTCCCACCAGAAATCCCAACGTTCACATTTTGAACTAAATCGGTCTGACCGAGTTTATCATTCAGTCCCACCAAGTTTGGTGAATTGTGTGTAACGGCTAGATTTTGTGTGGAGGCTATATATACCCCTCCACCCATCCTCCATTCGTGGAGAAAGCAATCAGAACATGCCTACACTTCTACCATACATTTTCTAAGAGAGAACCACCTACTCATGTGTTGAGACAAAGATATTCCATTCCAACCACAAGAATCTTGATTTCTAGCCTTCCCCAAGTTGCTTTCTGATACGTCTCCAACGTATCTATAATTTTTGATTGCTCCATGCTATATTATCTACTGTTTTGGACTATACTGGGATTTATTTTCCACTTTTATATTATTTTTGGGACTAACCTATTAACCGGAGGCCCAGCCCAGAATTGCTGTTTTTTTGCCTATTTCAGTGTTTCGAAGAAACAGAATATCAAACAGAGTCCAAACAGAAAAATCCTTTTTGGAATATGATTTTCTTCTCGGATAAGACCCGGGAGACTTGGACCCTACTCCAAGAAGTACCGGAGGCGGTCACGAGGGTAGGGGGCACCCCCCCCCCTACAGGTCGCGCCCCCTGCCTTGTGGGCCCCTCGGTGCTCTACCGACATACTCCTTCCTCCTATATATACCCACGTACCCCCAAATGATCAGAACAGGAGCCAAAAACCTAATTCCACCGCCGCAACTTTCTGTATCCACGAGATCCCATCTTGGGGCCTGTTCCGGATCTCCGCCGGAGAGGGCCGTCATCACGGAGGGCTTCTACATCATCATAGCCCCTCCGATGAAGTGTGAGTAGTTTACCTCAGACCTTCGGGTCCATAGTTAGTAGCTAGATGGCTTCTTCTCTCTTTTTGGATCTCAATACAATGTTCTCCCCCTCTCTTGTGGAGATCTATTCGATGTAATCTTCTTCTTTTGCGGTGTGTTTGTTCAGACCGATGAATTGTGGGTTTATGATCAAGTCTATCTATGAACAATATTTGAATCTTCTCTGAATTCTTTTATGTATGATTGGTTATCTTTGCAAGTCTCTTCAAATTATCCGTTTGGTTTGGCCAACTAGATTGGTAGTTCTTGCCATGGGAGAAGTGCTTAGCTTTGGGTTCGATCTTGCGGTGTTCTTTCCCAGTGACAGAAGGGGCAGCAAGACACGTATTGTATCATTGCCATCGAGGATAACAAGATGGGGTTTATTTCATATTGCATGAATTTATCTCTCTACATCATGTCATCTTGCTTAAAGGGTTACTTTGTTTTTAACTTAATACTCTAGATGCATGTTGGATAGCGGTCGATGAGTGGAGTAATAGTAGTAGATGCAGAATCGTTTCGATCTACTTGTCACGGACGTGATGCCTATATATGTGATCATGCCTAGATATTCTCATAACTATGCTCAATTCTGTCAATTGGTCAACAGTAATTTGTTCACCCACCGTAGAAAACTTATGCTCTCGAGAGAAGCCACTAGTGAAACCTATGGCCCCCAGGTCTATTCTCATCGTATCAATCTCCATCACTTTTATATTGTTTTTGTATTTACTTTGCTTTTACTTTTTACTTTGCATCTTTATATCAAAAATACCAAAAATATTCTATCTATCAGATCCCACTCTCATAAGTGACCGTGAAGGGCTTGACAACCCCTAATCGCGTTGGTTGCGGGTAGCTATCGCTTTGTGCAGGTACGAGGGACTTGAGCGTGGGCTCCTACTAGATTGATACCTTGGTTCTCAAAAACTGAGGGAAATACTTACGCTACTCTGCTCCATCATCCCTTCCTCTTCGGGGAAAACGAACGCAAGCTCAAGATGTAGCAAGAAGGATTTCTGGCGCCGTTGCCGGGGAGTCTACGCAAAAAGTCAACATACCAAGTACCCATCACAATCCCTATCTCCCGCATTACATTAGTTGCCATCTGCCTCTCGTTTTCCTCTCCCCCACTTCACCCTTGCCGTTTTATTCTCCCTCTCTCTCTATCCTCCCTCTCTTTCTCTATTTGCCTCTTTTTGCCCGTTTCTTGTTTGCTCGTATGGTTGGAATAGTTGTTTATTTATTACTAAACAAAGAACTTAAGATCTATGGATCCTCATTTGATTGCCAATCTTTTTAAGGGATCCAATTATGATGAACCAATTCCTAGTGATTTGGATGCACTAGATTATCTTTATAAGCTTTTGCCTGAAATCCGTAAATCTAAAAATCGTGATGAAGTGCTTTATGAAGTGACTCATGATAGATCTTTGAATAAAAAGCATGATTACAATGATTTTATTATAAATTCTCTTGATGTCAATGGTGCTAATAAGATGCAAAACCCTAAGCTTGGGGATGCTAGTTTTGCTATGTCTACTACTTGTTGCAATGATTATGATTGGGGTGATTCTTCTTATGATCTTGAAAATTTATTTAAACCCCATGATGAATATGAGATTGATAATATTGTTTGCGATATTATTGAAAGTGGATTTGGAAGAGTGTCAACTTTAGATCCCACATATTTCGAGAATGTTCAATCTTATGAAAATCTTATTAAAAGTGGGTTTGGAGAAGTCATGACTTTAGTTAATGTTAATCCCACTATTTTGGAAGAGTGTCAACTTTGCATGCATGTGGATCATGTTGAAAATATTGTATGTGATAGCTATTTTGTTGAATTTGCTTATGATCCTACATGTAATTACTATGAGAGAGGAAAATATGGTTGTAGAAATCTTCATGTTACTAAATTACCTCTCGTTATGTTGAGATTGCTATTGTTTCTTTCCTCTTCCTTGCATATGCTAGTTTTTGCTTGCCTTGATAATTTGTTGGCCTATAAGATGCCTATGCATAGGAAGTATGTTAGACTTAGATGTGTTTGTCACATGATTTATGATGCTCCTTTTGTGCTTCAATTCTTGTCTTTCATGTGAGCATCATTAAAATTATGAATTCCTAGCTATAAGGCTTTAAAGAAAAGCTCTTGTTGGGAGTCAACCCAATATTTATCCTTCCTGTTATTCAATAAATAAATTATTTAGCCTCTGTTTTGGTTGTGTTTTTTGTGTTTAATTAGTGTTTGTGCCAAGTAGAACCGTTGGGAAGACTTGGGGAAAGTCTTATTGAACTTGCTGTAAAAAACAGAAACTTTAGCGCTCACGAGAACTGCTGTAATTTTTATTTGAAGAGTGATATTTAGTTAATTCTTTTTTCAGATGATTAATAGACAAATTAATCACGTCCAAAAATTTATTTTAGAATTTTTAGGGTTCCATATTGTGCGCTAGCTACAGATTACTACAGACTGTTCTGTTTTTGACAGATTCTGTTTTTCGTGTGTTGTTTGCTTATTTTGATGAATCTATGGCTAGTAAAATAGTTTATAATCCATAGAGAAGTTGTAATACAGTAGGTTTAACACCAATACAAATAAATAATGAGTTCATTACAGTACCTTGAAGTGGTCTTTTGTTTTCTTTCGCTAACGGAGCTCACGAGTTTTCTATTTTGAGTTTTGTGTTGTGAAGTTTTCAAGTTTTGGGTGAATTCTTTGGATGGATCATGGAACAAGGAGTGGCAAGAGCCTAAGCTTGGGGATGCCCATGGCACCCCCAAGATAATCCAAGGACACCAAAAAGTCAAATCTTGGGGATGCCCCGAAAGGCATCCCCTCTTTCGTCCACTTCCATCGGTAATTTACTTGGAGCTATATTTTTATTCACCAACATGATATGTGTTTTGCTTGGAGCGTCTTGTATGATTTGAGTCTTTGATTTTTAGTTTACCACAATCATCCTTGCTTTACACACCTTTTGGGAGAGACATGCATGAATCGGAATTTATTAGAATACTCTATGTGCTTCACTTATATCTTTTGAGCTAGATAATTTTGCTCTAGTGCTTCACTTATATATTTTTAGAGCACGGTGGTGGTTTTATTTTATAGAAATTATTAATATCTCATGCTCCACTTATATTATTTTGAGAGTCTTTTAGAACAGCATGGTAATTTGCTTTGGCTATAAAACTAGTCCTAATATGATGGGCATCCAAGATGGGTATAATAAAAACTTTCATATAAAGTGCATTGAATAATATGAGAAGTTCGATTCTTTATGATTGTTTTGAGATATGAAGATGGTGATATTAGAGTCATGCTAGTAGAGTAGTTGTGAATTTGAGAGATACTTGTGTTAAAGTTTTTGATTCTCGTAGCATGCACGTATGGTGAACCGTTATGTGATGAAGTTGGAGCATGATCTATTTATTGATTGTCTTCCTTATGAGTGGCGGTCGGGAACGAGCGATGGTCTTTTACCAATCTATCCCCCTAGGAGCATGCGCGCAGTACTTCGTTTCGATAACTAATAGATTTTTGCAATAAGTATGTGAGTTCTTTATGACTAATGTTGAGTCCATGGATTATACGCACTCTCACCCTTCCACCATTGCTAGCCTCTCTAGTACCACGCAACTTTCGCCGGTACCATAAACCCACCATTTACCTTCCTCAAAACAGCCACCATACCTACCTATTATGGCATTTCCATAGCCATTCCGAGATATATTGCCATGCAACTTTCCACCATTCCGTTTATTATGACACGCTCCATCATTGTCATATTGCCTTGCATGATCATGTAGTTGACATCGTATTTGTGGCAAAGCCACCATTCATAATTCTTTCATACATGTTACTCTTGATTCATTGCACATCCCGGTACACCGTCGGAGGCATTCACATAGAGTCATATTTTGTTCTAAGTATCAAGTTGTAATTCTTGAGTTGTAAATAAATAAAAGTGTGATGATCATCATTATTAGAGCATTGTCCTAGTATGGAAAGTATGATGGAGACTATGATTCCCCCACAAGTCTGGATGAGACTCCGGACGAAAAAGATAAAAAAAAGAGGCTAAAAAGAGAGGGCCCAAAAAATGAGAGAAAAAGAGAGAAGGGACAATGCTATTATCCTTTTTCCACACTTGTGCTTCAAAGTAGCACCACGATCTTCATGATAGAGAGTCTCTTATTTTGTCACTTTCATATACTAGTGGGAATTTTTCATTATAGAACTTGGATTGTATATTCCAATGATGGGCTTCCTCAAAATGCCCTAGGTCTTCGTGAGCAAGCAAGTTGGATGCACACCCACATAGTTTCTTTTTGAGATTTCATACACTTATAGCTCTAGTGCATCTGTTGCATGGCAATCCCTACTCACTCACATTGATATATATTGATGGGCATCTCCATAGCCCGTTGATACGCCTAGTTGATGTGAGACTATCTTCTCCATTTTGTCTTCTCCACAACCACCCCTCTATTCCACCTATAGTGTTATATCCATGGCTCACGCTCATGTATTGCGTGAAGATTGAAAAAGTTTGAGAACATCAAAAGTATGAAACAATTGCTTGGCTTGTCATCGGGGTTGTGCATGATTAAATATTTTTTGTGATGAAGATAGAGCATAGCCACACTATATGATTTTGTAGGAATAGTTTTGTTTGGCCATGTTATTTTAAGAAGACATGATTGCTTTGTTAGTATGCTTGAAGTATTATTGTTTTATGTCAATATTAAACTTTTGTCTAGAATCTTTCGGATCTGAACATTCATGCCACAATAAAGGAAATTACATAGATAATTATGTTAGGTAGCATTCCACATCAAAAATTCTGTTTTTTATCATTTACCTACTCGAGGACGAGCAGGAATTAAGTTTGGGGATGCTTGATACGTCTCCAACGTATCTATAATTTTTTATTGTTCCATGCTATTATATTATCTGTTTTGGATGTTTAATGGGCTTTAATATGCTCTTATATATTATTTTTGGGACTAACCTATTAACCGGAGGCCCAATGCCAGTTTCTGTTGTTTTTTCCTATTTTAGAGTTTTGCATAAAAGGAATACCAAAGGGAGTCCAGACGGAATGAAACATTCATGATGATATTTCTTGGACCGAAAGCAATCCAGAAGACTTGGAGTCGAAGTATGGAACTCCACGAGGAAGCCACGAGGCAGGAGGGCGCGCCCCCACACTCGTGGGCCCCTCGTAGCTCCACCGACGTACTTCTTTCACCTATATATACTCTTATACCCTAGAAACATTGGGGAGAGCCACGAAACCACTTTTCCACTGCCGCAACCTTTTGTACCCGTGAGATCCCATCTTGGGGCCTTTTTCAACGATCTGCTGGAGGGGGGATCGATCACGGAGGGCTTCTACATCAACACCATTGCCTCTCCGATGAAGCGTGAGTAGTTTACCACAGACCTTCGGGTCCATAGTTATTAGCTAGATGGCTTCTTCTCTCTCTCTTTGATTCTCAATACAAAGTTCTCCTCGATGTTCTTGGAGATCTATTCGATGTAATACTCTTTTGCAGTGTGTTTGTCGAGATCCGATGAATTGTGGATTTATGAACAAGATTATCTATGAATATTATGTGTTTCTTCTTTGAATTCTTATATGCATGATTTGATATCTTTGCAAGTCTCTTTGAATTATCAGTTTAGTTTGGCCTACTAGATTGATCTTTCTTGCAATGGGAGAAGTACTTAGCTTTGGGTTCAATCTTGTGGTGTCCTTTCCCAGTGATAGTAGGGGCAGCAAGGCACATATTGTATTGTTGCCATCGAGGATAAAAAGATGGGGTGTATATCATATTGCTTGAGTTTATCCCTCTACATCATGTCATCTTGCTTAATGTGTTACTCCGTTCTTATGAACTTAATACTCTAGATGCATGCTGGATAGCAGTCAATGTGTGGAGTAATAGTAGTAGATGCAGAATCGTTTCGGTCTACTTGACACGGATGTGATGCCTATATTCATGATCATTGCCTTATATATTGTCATGGCGTATCAATTGCTCGGCAGTAATTTGTTCACCCACCATAATACATGCTATCTTGAGAGAAGCCACTAGTGAAACCTATGGCCCTCGGGTCTCTTTCCTATTATATTACATCTCTTTTATTTACATCATATCTCATTTACTATTTTGCAATCTTTACTTTCCAATCTATACAACAAAAATACCAAAAATATTTACTTTACTATCTCTATTAGATCTCACTTTTACGAGTGACCGTGAAGGGATTGGCAACCCCTTTATCGCGTTGGTTGCAAGGTTCTTGATTGTTTGTGCAGGTACTAGGTGACTTGTGTGTTGTCTCCTACTGGATTGATACCTTGGTTCTCAAAACTGAGGGAAATACTTACGCTACCTTGCTACATCACCCTTTCCTCTTCAAGGGAAAACCAACGCATGCTCAAGAGGTAGCATATAGACATGTCCCCAAAGAATTAAGATATGCAATGAATTCGAAGATTTCCTTCCCTTGGATGTCTTTCTCCCCATGAATCTTATATGGATAATGGGAGAAGATAGGAAAAAGAAAATCAGAGCAAAACAAGAAAAACATAACAATTGACACAGTCATAACACATACTAACATGCCTTTCCCCTCTTAAAGACATGTGACTTCTCTCCTCTTGAATACCAGGCATCTGGGGGCTCTCTCCCTTTGATGTGATTGAGCACTCTCCCCCTTCAATGTGATTAAGCTTTGATGTGATCTCTCTCTCCCCCTTTGACATCAGTTTCCAAGAAGGGATCTTCTGGAGTGTGAGTCGAATAGGTTTGGTCCTTGAGTCACATGATAAACCAACATATAGAATGTGATGCGGGTAGAGGACAAGAATCATTGAGTGGAGCTGGAACAAATATGCAGGATGCAAATGTCAAAGTGTCTCCTCGGCATTGAAATCGGTAACACCGAGTTGTTTTCTTCGGTGGCACTGAAGTAGTTCAGTTAGACCGAAAAAGAGAAATCGGTGAGGTCGAGTTCAATATAGAGAGAAAATAGTTGTCATCTAAGCTCACTAGGCAAATAAGATCCCACAAAGATTTGCAAGGAATTAACTGAAAGATTTGCAATGAATTGGATGCAGGGAATGCAGAAATGAACGGAGAAATTAAAGAAATCTAGATGAAATTTTTTTATTAAAGAAGGGGAACAAATGTGAAAGAGACAAATGCAAGAACTCGGAGAAACACTAGAGAACTTCATCTAGAATTGGTCGGCGACAAATTCACCTATGTTAGAGTATATTGACTGAGGATTCAAGTGAGAACACTTGATCGTAGGTCATACTCATTGTTTAAGCTCAAAATGGGGTTACCATTTTCCGTTTACGCATTTTGATGTATTCACATCTTGTTGAGCCACTTTGACCCATGACTTGGGGTAAAGCTTCTCTAAGATGGAATAACATACCTTGGGTGGTGGTGTTGATCTTGATCATGTAGTTGAACTTGTGTGGGATGCTCAAGGTTGATGTAGCTCATCAAGAGTTGGGAGAACCACTTGTAGTTTTGAGTTCATCTACCTACATGGGTTAGTCTTGCAAGGAAGAGCACTTGTGTATCCAAAATGACAATCATGAAATTTGACATCAAATGAAGGTTGATATAGAGAAATTGTCAAAGGATATGTTGAAAAGGTTTCATGCTTCCTTGTCTTCAACCACCATATTTGAGAGACTTGGTGATGTAGAGATTTCCTAAGATGTGAGTGAGTGGCAATCTCATAGAATTAGATTCATCCAAGTACCTACAAGGGTTAGATAGCACGCAAGGGTGCAAATATATCCAAGACATATGATCATCATCATAAGACAAATATCAAGGATTAGTCAAAGGCTCATGCCTTGCATGTATCCAAATGGAGTTTCTACTCCAAGTTTGAAGCATCAATGATGTTCAATTCAGCTCTCAAACGGCAAAATACCTTCTCATCAAGCAGTTTGGTGAATATATCCGCCAATTGCTTATCGGTACAAACATGCTTAAGATCAATGTCCCTTTTTGCAACATGATCTCGAATGAAATGATGATGAACTTCAATATGCTTAGTTCAAGGATGTTGCACGGGATTGTGAGCAATCTTAATAGCACTTTCATTGTCACAAAGCAATGGAACATGTTTCACATAGATCCCATAAACTTTAAGAGTTTGGGTCATCCAAAGTAATTGAGCACAACATGAACCGGCAGCAATGTATTCCGCTTCGGCGGTAGATAAGGACACTGAGTTTTGTTTCTTGGAGGACCAAGACACAAGAGATCTACCAAGAAATTAACAAGTACCCGAAGTGGACTTTCTATCAACCTTTTCTCCGGCATAGTCCGAGTCGGAATAGCCAACAAGATCAAAAGAAGACCTCTTAGGATACCAAATGCCAAAATTTGGTGTATGAATTAAGTATATCACTATCCTTTTCACAGACTTAAGATGACATTCTTCGGGGGGCGCTTGATTTCGTGCACACATGCACACACTTAGCATAATATCGGGATAGGAGGCACATAGATATAACAATGAATCAATCATAGAGCGATAAACCTTTTGGTCAACCGGCTCACCATCCTTGGTCAAGTCAAGATGTCCACTAGTAGGCATGGGTGTATTCATACCTTTGCATTCTTGCATGTTGAACTTCTTGAATAGGTCCTTGGTATACTTTGTTTGGGAAACAAAGGTACCCTCCTTAGTGTGCTTGATTTGGAAACCAAGAAAGAACTTGAGTTCACTCATCATAGACATCTCAAACTTCTCCGACATTAGATTTCCAAATTTTTCACTAAAATGAGGGTTAGTTGAACCAAATATGATATCATCAACATAAATTTGGCACACAAATAATTCACCATTAACCCTTTTAGTAAAAAGATTAGAATAAAATTTTCCAATCTCAAAGCCTTTTTCAATAAGGAACTTGGTCAAGCATTTATACCATGCTCTAGGAGCTTGTTTAAGACCATAAAGAGCTTTATTAAGTTTGTAAACATGGTTGGGTTTCTTAGGATTAACAAAGCCGGGAGGTTGTTTAACATAAACTTCCTCCTCAATTTCACCATTTAGAAAAGCACTTTTAAGGTCCATTTGGTACAAGATAATATCGTGGTTATTAGCATAGGCAAGTAAGATGCGGATGGACTCAAGTCTAGCAACGGGGGCATATGTCTCACCATAGTCCATACCTTCGACTTGAGTGTAGCCTTGGGTAATGTGACATGCTTTGTTGCGAACGACTTGTCCATCTTCATCTTGCTTGTTGCGAAACACCCATTTGGTACCGATGATGTTGTGGTTGTTGTCGGGCTTCTCGACCAATGTCCACACTTGGTTCCTCTCAAAGTTGTGTAGCTCTTCATGCATGGTATTTATCCAATCCGGATCTTCCAATGCTTCTTCAACCTTCATAGGTTCAATGCTAGATATGAATGAATAATGTTCACAAAAATTTTCCAAATGAGTTTTAGAGGGAGTGATTCTCCCGGTTTGGATATCATTGAAGATTTGCTCGACGGGATGGTATCTTGTGACTCTTGCTCTAACTCGTGAGAGCTTTTGTTTGGGTCGGGTGGAATATCTTATTCATCATCTTGTTCTTCCTCTTGGCCTTCTTCATTGTTGACGTTGCCATTCTCTTGTTGAGGTGTAGAAGGAGGTTGATGAGGTTCATCTTGGTGTACTTCCTCGTTTTCTTCATCTTGGCATGTCCCACTTGTGGATGCCTCCATGTCAACTCTTGGTTCACCTTGTCATGAGGTAGAAGCTTCCACTTGGACGGACGAGGTACTCTCCTTCACCTCCGTTGGACGAATCTTGCTAATAAACAAGTCTTTGATTGCTTCCGAAGGGTCTTTGTATCCTACATCAATTGGCAGTTGCTCTACTTACGAGCCGTTAGATTCATCAAACTTCACATCTACCGTCTGTTCAACCTTTCAGGTGAAATTGTTGTAGACATGGTAGGTGTGAGAGTTTGAGCCATAACCGAGGAGAAAATTTAGAACGATGATGCTTACCAAGAATGTAACACTTGGAGCCGAATACTCGAAAGTATCCAACTTGGGGTTTCTTACCGATGAGAAGCTCGTATGCCGTCTTGCCGAGTAACTTGTGAAGATATAAGCGATTTGTTGCATGACAAGCTATCTCAACCGCTTCCGCCGAAAAGTGTTTTGGCGTCTTGTACTCATCAACCATCGTTCTCACCATCTCAATAAGAGTCATGTTCTTCCTCTCAACAACTCCATTTTGTTGAGGCATGTACGTAGCCGAGAACTCGTGTGAAATCCCTTCTTCGTCAAGAAAGATATCCACATTTGCGTTCTTGAACTTCGTTCCGTTGTCGCTGCGAACCTTCTTGATCTTCACTTCAAATTGATTTTGGGCCTTCCTAGCGAAGTTCTTGAAGATCTTTTGGACATGCGATTTATCATCAAGAAAGAACACCCACATAAATCTTGAAAAATCATCTATTATGACTAGACCAAATGAGTTTCAACCGAGACTTCTATAGGCATTGGGACCAAAGAGAGCCATATGAAGTAGCTTGAGCGGTCTTCTCATGGTCATGATGTTCTTCACGGGGTGGCTTCCTCCAACTTGTTTTCCTGCTTGACAAGCACTGCACAATCTATCCTTGTCAAATATAACATCTTTTACTCCTTATCAAATATAATCCTTGTATAGATCACCTCTACGTATACTGGTAAAGACCATATTATGATTATCTCTACAAAACACTTGGCAATCTACTTTAGTAAATAGGACATTGAAGCCAAAGTCAGCAAGTCTAGATACTAAAAGTAAATTATAGCCAAGAGATTCAACGAGCATAACATTTTGTATGGAGCTATCATGTGAGATGGCCACCTTACCAAGGCCAACCACCTTACCCTTTGAGTTGTCACCAAAAGTAACATGCTTTCGAGGGCCGTTGTTTTCAGCAAGCTCACGAAACATGTCCTTGTCTCCGGTCATGTGATCGGTACATCCACTATCAAGAACCCATTCCTTTCCTCCAGCCATGTACAGCGAAGATTAGCCATAAGACCAAAGTGTCTCATAGACTCATCAAGATCAAAGTCACTATCATCATCTTCATCATAGTATCCATGTTCAACATCATCTTGTTATTGATCAATTCCTAGAGAGAGTGATTCATTAGATAAGTGATCATCATAATTTTCATTCTTATGAATTCTAATGGCTTCGGAGATGATATTGCTAATGATTCGGACATATCCTTTGGCACGCATGAGGTTACTAAGCTCAAATAAAAAATCACCAAACTTAGGATCATTGGAATTCATCTTACTCAAAGCAATAGACTTGTAAATAATCTCATCTAAGTTTTGCAAGGAATAGTTTGGAAATTGTTCCTCAAGAAATCTCCATATAGTGTAGGCACAATCAAGGGCAGGCAAGCTAGCAATCAAGTTTCTAGGTAATCCTCTAGCGATTAAATTGACAGTTCTAAGATTACGGATCATGTCAATAGACTCATCAAGGGTAGGATGCAAGGGGTCAAGAAGGGGTGCACAAGGGCTAGTAATGTACTTGTTCAAGTGATATTCATTGAAAATCTCAAGCATCTCAATTTTCCACTCATGAAAGAACTCTCCATCAAGTATAGGCACTCTACGTCTAAGACTCCCCAACGTAGACTCATCCTTCTTCCTCCAATGGTGATTAAATCAAAGCAATGGAGACCAATGCTCTGATACCAATTGTAGGATCGAGAAGAGGTGTCTAGAGGGGGGTGATAAGACCATCAACAAAGAAAAGTAGCAGTTTTTAATTTCTTTAAGTTTAGGTGGAGTTTTAGCACAAGTTTAAGCATTCACAATACATTTCAAGCAAGCATGGCAAGAGTATATGAGCAGCAGAAAGTAAAGCATGCAAGTTGCAAGAGAGTAAAGGGATGGGATTGGAGTGTGCAAACACAATTGGAGACATGAAGATTTTTGGCGTGGTTCCAATAGGTGGTGCTATCGTAGATCCACGTTGATGGAGACTTCAACCCACGAAGGGTAACAGTTGCGCGAGTCCATGGAGGGCTCCACCCACGAAGGGTCCACGAAGAAGCAACCTTGTTTATCCCACCATGTCCATCGCCCATGAAGGACTTGCCTCACTTGGGTAGATCTTCACGAAGTAGGCGATCTCCTTGCCCGTACAAACCCCTTGGTTCAACTCCACAATCTTGACGGAGGCTCCTAAGTGACACCTAACCAATCTAGGAGACACCACTCTCCAAAAGGTAATAGATGGTATGTTGATGATGAACTCCTTGCTCTTGTGCTTCAAATGATAGTCTCCCCAACACTCAACTCTCTCACACAAATTTGGATTTGGTGGAAAGATGATTTGAGTGGAAAACAACTTGGAGAAGGCCAGAGATCAAGATTCTTGTGGTTGGAATGGAATATCTTGGTCTCAACACACGAGTAGGTGGTTCTCTCTCAGAAAATGTATGGTAGAAGTGTGGGCATGTTCTAATTGCTTTCTCCATGGATGGAGGATGGGTGGAGGGGTATATATAGCCTCCACACAAAATCTACCCGTTACACACAATTCACCAAACTTGGTGGGACCGAATCAAGAAACTCGGTCAGACCGATTTAGTTCAAAATGTGAACGTTTGGATTTTCGGTGGGACTGATATGATCAACTCGGTGGGACCGATGTGCTAGGGTTAGGGTAAAACCTTAACTCCGTTTGACCGATTACACAAACTCGGTGAGACTGATTTTGGTAATAAGCAAAACAGGGAGTTGGTCAAGCAAACTCGGTGGGACTGATTGCATATCTCGGTGAGACCGAAATTATTGCAACATGTGATGAGGACATCAATACCATTGTTACACCCACAGCCCCTGTTGCTGTACATACTAGACCAATTACTAGAGCTCGCGCACGCCAATTGAATTATCAGGTACTTTCGTTTCTTGGTAATGATTCTAATGTTCATGTGAATATGATGTTGCCTAAGTTGGATACATTTGTTTTGCTTACAAATGAAGGGCCTAGCTTGGACAAGAAAGATGAACCTTGGAGCAAGTTCAAGCATGGAGATGATGGCATGCGCAAGGGGAACAAGAACGGAGTTACAAGTCATGATTCCAGGACTCTGAAGCCACCATAATGAGTGCATGAAGCATGGGACGAAATATACAAGATGCCACTTCATAAATTTCGTCCAGAGGCTATTCTAGGTGCTGCGTCACCTTATTATTGGGCCAGGCCCATGTATTTTCGAAATACTTAAGTATAGGCTGTTTTTAGAGTCCGTATGTGTGGGGAAACAAGAGTTAGGGTTGGTTTCGGACCCCTCCACCAAGGGCCATGAAATTCCCCCTCTCTCCTCCATATATACAGCCCTTAGGGCATCGTTTAGACTTTGGGTTTTGTTTAGATTAAAAGTTCGCCATAGCTGCAACTCCGCGTACTTCGTTTGTGTCCAACGACCAGACCAAGACGTCATAGAACCCCACCTTGATCAATAAAGCTTTCATCTTATATTCTCAATATCCAGATTGCAATCTTAGTTTCTTGCTTGTTCTTCGTTTGCTCGCAGGAAACAGGCCCTCGTGGTCAGGTTGATCGTGCTCCGGCGTGGTCAATAACCCCTCGGAGTTGGTTTAGCGATTGCTAAGGCGCGACGTCCTCGCACGTTCGTAGTCAGATTGTCAAAGTCGACTTCCTCTAAAACGATAGCCACCATCTCATCGAAAGACGGGACACCTTTGCCTCTATGAACATGTAACAGAGAGTTTGCAAGCCCATCTCGGTGAGACCGAGATCCCATCGGTGAGACCGAACTAATTAGGGTTTCTGGCAATGGCTATGTCAAATGAACTCAGTGGCGCTGGATAGATCAAATCGGTGGGGCCGAGTTTTACTTTTGGTTTGGGACATATTGAAATGAGAAAGTGATTGAGGGCTTTGGAGCATATCACTAAGCACTTTGAGCAAGCAAGTCATTAAGCAACACCTCATCCCCTTTTAATAGTATTGGCTTTTCCTATGGACTCAATATGATCTTGGATCACTAAAATGAAAATGTAGAGTCACGAGCTTTTGAGCTTTTGCCAACCTTCTGTCCTTAGCATTTTGAAGGGGTTCCACATCCTCTTATCCAAGCCACTCCACTGTTGAACTTATCTGAAATATACTAGATAGAAGTATTAGTCCAACAAGAGATATGTTGACATTAATTGCCAAAATCACCCAGGGAGCACTTGTGCTTTCACTTCGTTGTGTGTCGACCGCCCGCCCAAGAAGCAAATATGCGACGAGCATGTGACTGTAACAACGACGTCAGTGCAATTAGGAGCAACACTGAGAATGGACATGACATAGACGAGGATGGCGGAGTGATGGTGCAGAGGGCTGATACGTCTCCGTCGTGTCTACTTTTCCTAAAGTTTTTTCTCTTGTTTTGGACTCTAATTTGCATGATTTGAATGAACCTAACCCGGACTGACGTTGTTTTCAGCAGAACTACCGTGGTGTTGTTTTTGTCCAGAAATAAAAGTTCTCGGATTGGAATTGAACTTTTTGGAGAATTATTTCATAATAAATGAAAAATATTTGAGCCAAAAACCACCGGAGGGGGCCCCTGGGTGAGCTCAACCCACCAGGGGCCCCCCAGGCGCTCCCAGGTGGGTTGTGCCCACCTGGTGGCTCCGTAGACCCTGATTCCAACTCCATAGATACCTATTTTTCCCCAAAAAAATTTGGGAGGAAGAACTATCTCGTTTCACGATACGGAGCCGCTGCCACCTCATGTTCTTCATCAGGAGGCCAGATCTGGAGTCTGTTTTGGGCTCCGGAGAGGGGCATCTTCGATCTTCGTCATCACCAACCCTCCTTCATCGCCAATTCCATGATGATCTCCACCGGGAGTGAGTAATTCCTTTGTAGGCTTGCTAGTTGGTGAGGATTTGGATGAGATTCATCATGTAATCGAGTTAGTTTTGTTAGGGTTTGCTCCCTAGTATCCACTATGTTTTGAGATTGATGTTGATATGACTTTGCCAGGCTTAATGCTTGTCACTTTGGGCCCGGGTGCCATGATTTCATATCTGAACCGTTTATGTTATCACCATTATATCTATGTTCTAGATCCGAACTTGCAAGTTATATTCACCTATTACGTGTCAGGATCCGTAAACCCCGGAGTGACAGTATTCGGGATACTTTCCGGTGATGACCGTAGTTTGTGGAGTTCATGTATTCACTATGTGTTAGTGGTTTGTTCCGGTTCTCTATTAAAAGGAGGCCTTAATATCCCTTAGTTTCCATATGGACCCCGCTGCCACGGGAGGGTAGGACAAAATATGTCATGCAAGTTCTTTCCATAAGCACGTATGACTATATAGAATACATGCCTACATTATATTTATGAACTGGAGTTAGTTTTGTATCGCCCTACGTTATGACTGTTATATGATGAATATCATCCAACGAATCCACCGATCCAATGGCTACGAATTTCTCTTATATTGTTCTTGCTAAGTTACTACTGCTGTTGTTATTGTTACAATTGCTACAAAATCATTGTTATCACCGTTACTGTTACAATTGCTACTACTATTACTATCAATACTGTCATATTACTTTGCCACTGATCATATTGTTGCAAATAATTAATCTCCAGGTGTGGTTGAATTGACAACTCAGCTGCTAATACTTGCAAATATTCTTTGGCTCCCCTTGTGTCGAATCAATAAATTTGGGTTGAATACTCTACCCTCGAAAACTATTGCGATCCCCTATACTAGTGGGTTATCAAGACCTTTTTTGGCGTCGTTGCCGAGGAGCATAGCTATATTTGTTGAGGCACTTGGGATTATTATCTATTTATCACTGATACGTCCATTTTGCATCATATTTTCCCACTATTATTTATGATGTTTTTATGCATAATAATGCTTTTTGGAGTATTTCTAATGCCTTTTCTCTCATAATTTACAAGGTACACACAAAGAGGGATAATTCCGGGAGCTGGAAATCTGGACCTAGAAAAGCTACGTCACGCTACCTATTCCGCATAACTCCAGACAAGCTAAAACTTTACGGAGAATTTTTATGGAATATATGAGGAATATTGGAGCCAATAAGTACTAGAGGGGTCCCACCAGGTGGGCACAACCCACCTGGGCGCGCCAAAGAGCCCAGGTGCGCCCTGGTGGGTTGTGCTCTCCTCGGCCCACCAATTATCTTGCTATCAAACTACTCTGTTACTTACAATTTCAGCACTTGCAAACATTACCTTGCTGAAAACCACTTGTCATTTCCTTCTGCTCCTTGTTGGGTTCGACACTCTTACTTATCGAAAAGAGCAACAATTGATCCCCTATACTTGTGGGTCATCAAGGCTATTTTCTGGCGCCGTTGCCGGGGAGTGAAGCGCCTTTGGTAAGTGGAATTTGGTAAGGGAACATTTATATAGTGTGCTGAAATTTATTGTTACTTGTCACTATGGAAAACAATCCTTTGAGGGGTTTGTTCGGGGTATCTTCACCTCAACCGAAACCACAATTAGCTACCCCTCAACCTACTGCACCTACTAAAAATACTGAATATGAAATTCCTGTGGGTATGACAGAACAACTGCTAGCTAATCCTTATGCAGGAGATGGAACCGAACATCCTGATACGCACTTGATATATGCGGAAAAAATGTGTGGATTGTTTAAGCTTGCAGGTTTACCCAGAGATGAAGTTAAGAAGAAGTTTTTCCCCTTATCTTTGAAGGGAAAAGCATTGGCATGGTATAGGCCATGCGATGATATTGTATCTTGGAGTTGGAATCGATTGAAATTGGAGTTCCACCAAAAAAATTATCCTATGCATGTAGTTCATCGTGATTGGAATTACATATATAATTTTTGGCCTCGTGAAGGAGAAAGTATCACTCTAGCTTAGGGGAGGCTTAATTCAATGTTATATTCGTGCCCCAATCATGAGCTCTCAAGAGAAAATATTATCCAAAAAATTATGCTCAGCTTTCTCATAATGATCGATCCATGCTTGATACTTCTTGTGTTGGTTCTTTTATGAAGAAGACTATTGAATTCCGGTGGGATGTTTTGGAAAGAATTAAACGCAACTCTGAAGATTTTGGAATTCGATGAAGGTAAAGAGTTAGGTATTAAGCTTGAGTATGATTGTGTTAAATCTTTTATGAATACCGATGCTTTTCAAAAGTTTAGCACTAAATTTGGACTTGACTCTGAGATAGTAGCATCTTTTGTGAATCATTTGCTACTCATGTTGATCTCCCTAAGGAGAAGTGGTTTAAATATCACCCACCTATTAAATAAGAAATTAAAGAACCGGTACTAGCTAAAAAGGAAACTATTATTTATAATGTTGATCCAGTTATTCCTACTACTTACATTGAGAAACCACCTTTTCGTGTTAGGATAAAGGGACATGCTAAAATTTCAACTATGGTTAACAAAAGTTATATTAGAACACCTAAACCTGATGAACAAATCAAAGTAGAACCTAGTGTTGCTATGGTTAAAGATATCCTGGAAGAAAATATATATGAGCATGCTATTTAGTTTTGTAATGAAGCTACCAGAATTGCCAAACCTGATAAAGAGGATAAACATAGACCCATTGTTGGCATGCCTGTTGTCTCAGTTAAAATAGGAGATCACTGTTACCATGGTTTATGTGACATAGGTGCTAGCGTGAGTGCTATTCCCTTTACCTTATATCAAGAAATTGTGAATGACATAGCACCCGTTGAAATAGAGGAAATAGATGCCAGTATTAAACTTGCTAATAGAGACACCATCACACCACTTGTGATTGTTAGAGATGTTGAAGTCTTGTGTGGGAAAATAAAATACCCTACTGATTTTCTTGTTCTTCATTCGCCACAAGATGACTTTTGTCCCATTATTTTTGGTAGACCTTTCTTGAACATTGTTAATGCTCAAATAGATTGTAAGAAACAAATTGTCGGTGTCAGCTTTGGTGATGAGTCTCATGAGTTTAACTTTTCCAAGTTTAGTAGAAAACCTCATAAAAAAGAATTGCCTAGTAAGGATGAAATAATTGGTCTTGCTTCTATTGATGTACCTCCTACTGATCCACTAGAACAATATTTGCTAGACCATGAAAATGATTTACATATGCATGAAAGAAATGAAATAGATGAGATTTTCTTTGAACAACGTCATCTACTTAAACACAATTTGCTTATTGAAACTTTAGGAGGTCCTCCTCCGCCTAAAGGTGATCCTGTGTTTGAATTAAAACAATTGCCAGACACTTTGAAATATGCTTATCTTGATGAAAAGAAGATATATCATGTTATTATTAGTGCTGACCTTTCAAAACATGAAGTAGAAAGATTGTTGAAAGTTCTAAGGAAGCATCGAGCTGCTATTGGGTATACTCTTGATGATTTAAAGGGCATTAGTCCCACTCTATGACAGCACAAGATTAATATGGAACCTGATGCTAAACCTGTTGTTGATCACCAACGTCGGCTAAATACGAAGATGAAGGAAGTGGTAAGAACGGAAATATTAAAACTTCTGGAAATAGGTATAATCTATCCTATAGCTGATAGTAGATGGGTAAGTCCTGTTCATTGTGTCCCTAAGAAAGGAGGCATTATTGTTGTTCCTAATGATAATAATGAACTTATTCCACAAAGAATTGTTATAGGCTATAGAATGGTAATTGATTTTAGAAAATTAAACAAAGCAACCAGAAAAGATCATTACCCTCTGCCTTTTATTGATCAAATGCTAGAAAGATTGTCTAAGCACACACATTTTTGCTTCAAGAAAAGACCACTTTCACTTGTCCCTTTGCAACTTATGCTTATAGACGTATGCCTTTTGGTTTATGCAATGCACCTACTACCTTTCAAAGATGTATGACTGCTATATTCTCAGACTTTTGCAAAAAGATTGTTGAGGTTTTCATGGACGATTTCTCTATTTATGGGAAGTCTTTTGATGATTTTTTAAGCAATCTTGATCAAGTTTTGCAAAGATGTGAGCAAACAAATCTACTCTTGAATTGGGAGAAGTGCCACTTTATGGTTAATGAAGGTATTGTTTTAGGCCATAAATTTTTTGAAAGAGGTATTGTAGTGGACAAAGCTAAGGTTGATGCAATTATGAAAATGTCGTGTCCTAAAGATATCAAAGGTATTCATAGTTTCTTCAGTCATGTTGGTTTCTATAGGAGATTTATCAAAGACTTTTCTAAAATTTCTAGGCCCCTCACGAATCATTCGTAGAAGGATGTTCCTTTTGTTTTTGATGATGATTGTTTAGAAGCCTTTGAAACACTCAAGAAAGCCTTAATTTCTACACCTATTGTTCAACCACCTGACTGGAACTTGCCTTTTGAAATTATGCGTGATGCTAGTGATTATGATGTTGGTGCTATTCTAGGACAAAGACTTGATAAGAAACTGAATGTTATTCATTATGCTAGTAAAACTCCATACGATGCTCAACGAAATTATGCTACTACTGAAAAAGAATTCCTAGCAATGGTGTTTGATTGTGATAAATTTAGATCTTACATTGTTGATTCAAAAGTAATTGTTCACACCGAACATGCTGCTAAAAATATCTTATGGAAAAGAAAGATGCTAAACCTAGACTTATTCGATGGGTTCTCTTGCTACAAGAATGTAACATCCCAAATTTCCAATTTGGAATGCTACGCATTAGATCATCATTGCATATCATATTTCATTGCATTTTGGTTTGATCCTAGAAATTTCTACGCAATTCAAGGACCCACGGGGAGAGTTGGGGATTTCGTTATTTTCATATTTGAGTTTTCTCAAATTTTGAAAAGACGATCGTTTGATTTTAATTATTTTCTCTTCGAATATTTCTTTTATGAAAATAAAAAGAGAGGGGATAAAATGACTTCCCCAAAATAAAGAAATATTGGAGATTTAATATTAAAATCAAATAAGATTTTATTCGGAGTTTTTATTCGCTATTTTATTTGAATTAGGAAAAATATGCGTTTTTCAAAATTGCATTACAGGCCCAAATAAATGTTCACCTTGTCTGGTAGGTTTTTAGAGGACGGGAAAAATTTTATTTCAGGGTTTTTGGAGTCTGTTTAGTATTTCTTTTATTTGTTTAGCGGAATTATTTAAAAAAAAGGGGGAACCGACCTACGGGCCGTATCTGACCCGGAATCCTCCCCAGGCCCCTCCTTATAAGCCGCCCCCTGCCCCCGCAGCCCACCGCCACCGCCAGCCCACCCCGCGCCCAAACCCTAGTGCGCCGCCAGCCACCGCCGCCGCCGCTGCCGCCGTTGACCGGTCGGTTTCTTCGGTTAAAATCCCGGTTTTTTATTTTTCCAGTTTATTTCGTTAGATCGGTTTTTCCATCGGTTTATTTATTTTGCGGGCATTCGTCCTTGTTCGTTTAAATGAATGTTGTTCACCCGTTAGTCACACACAGCGAACATTCGTTTGTTAGCCTGTTCGTCAGTTTTTCTTTTCTCCGATTTTTCGCGATTATTTTCGATCACGATTTCTGATCCAATTTTCGTTTTAGTTTATCTTTTCGCTCATTAGTCGGAATCGGGTGATTCAAGCGCCTAGATCTTCGTCTCAAAGCCCTCTTTCTGTTTAACCAACTTAAGCAAGATTTTGCTACTGTAAAATTTGACTTTAGTCCAGATTAGTAAAAGGATCTTGTTTCTTTCGCAGTTTGAGTTTCGTTGCTTCGTTTGATTTGATTCTTTTTGCAAAGCGGAGTTCTCAAGTTGAACTTTCTGGTTAGATCTTATTATTTGAGTTTTACCCGTGCTTCTAGTTGAGTGCTTATTGTATGCTTGTCTGTTTGCGATAGAGTACCCGGAGTGCGAAACGTGCTACTACGAGTCTCTAGGTTTTGCGGATCATCAGCAAGGCAAGTAACACTTTGATCATACCTCTTTACTACTCAATTTTATTGCATTAGATTCAATCCTCAAACACTTGTATGATTAGGATCTGATTAAATTATGGGTTTTGGGAAGTAGCTGAGGTAGTACCTATGCACCTGTTTATTTTCAAACCTTGGGAGTTACTTCTACGTTGCTTATATTTGCTATGCTATTCTTGTAGACGTGGATTGGGTTTGAGAGTATTCATGACAGATGTGAGTTTGTTAATTAATGGTTCAACTTAAGGTGGCAACTTAAATACACATCTGGGTGGATTGCTTGTGGACACCTGGAGTGCCCAGTGTTGTTCTAGGATATCCCGGGGGACCCGTGTGATCATCCTACGGCCCGCCACCCAGGCAAAAAGGGATCATAAGATTATTCATGCAAGAAACTTCTATGTGCAGCCACAAGCTATTATGGGCTCTAGCATAGTTGAGTAAGTTGTGTGAAGCTCTTAAAGAGGTAGACTGGCAGATGTAGTGGATTGTGGGTGGTATAGTCTACCCAGAGTAGAGAGTTAATGCTTCAGAAAGACTGTGTCTCGAATCTCCGACCATGGATGTATTCGAGTCTTGTGGGGAACCGTGCGCAGACCTCTGCAGAGTGTATAAACTAATCATGGTTAGTCGTGTCCCCGGTTATGGACATCTTGAGTATCTGGTTCTTGGATTATCATGATTGATCTCATCACTCTTAATTTAAATTGATTGGGTCTGATGATGATGTTTAATTGGGATTGAGTTGGAGGAACCTTCTCAATGTTTAACAACTACCATGATAGTTAAATAAATTTATTCCTTTGTTGTAGTGTAAAATTGGCTTTTCGCAAAAACATATTACCATACAGCCTCCACTAGCCAAATATGCATGTAGTGATAGCAATTACTCTGTTCATTATTCTCTTATGTTACTTTGCCAGCATATTCCATGTTCTGACCCGTTTCGGGCTGCAACGTATCATGTTGCAGACTTTTCAGACGACGAGTAAGGAGCCATAGGTCGTTGTCTTTCACTCAGTGATGCCGTTGGAGTTGATGGACTCACGTTATCTTCCAAGCCTTCCCCTGTTATCGTTTTAGATGGCCTTAAACCATATTTATTGTTTTATGTTCTCTTTTGAGACATTCGATGTAATAAGTGTGTGATTGCTACTCTATTATAAATCCTCAAGTACTGTGCGTGTCAGCATTACCGATCCAGGGATGACACTGATGCACAGAGATCGGACTGTTTGAGGTCTGGTCGCTACAAGATGGTATCAGAGCACACGCTGACTGTAGGACACGACCACTAAGCTAAAACCCTAGATCACTACTCTCTTCTCATTTCTGACACCTCTCCATTTTCTACTCTTTAGGATGACGGATGCAAGGAACAAGTTTGCACAACCGGATGAAGACTCCCCGTCTGGACGACACTTGAAGAAAGTCACTAGGTACCTGAACATCGAAATACCAAGCTTCACCGGGACCTACAACACCACTTTACCAGAAGAGGAGCGCTGGATGATCCAAGTTCAAGTTTCAGGAAGGACGTTTATGCCAGTCACTAAGCCCATAGAGTTTTCCTTTGACGCACCCACCTGGAGTCTAGGCAAGAGCATGGCAGCCCACATTACCATGGGACGCATTGGAGAAGTTTACCACAAGGATCTCAAGGATACTATTTACCAGATTTGTGGGTGCCGAGATGATCAATGGGAGATGATCAGCACCAGGAAGGATAGATCTATTGCAGCTTTCATCCAGGAGTTAAACCAGCACATTCGTCGCCAGGAGAACTAGATGTGCGAGGCATGATAGATCTGAAGAAGGCAATGACAAGGATCACGGAGCTGGAGGGAGAACTCAAGGCTACTCGCGAAGATTATGAGGAGGAAATCGTCGTACTAGTGGAGAAGAATGACGACCTGACAAGAAAACTGGGAGTATTCATGGGAGACCCTGCGCCAGGAGGAGAAGATGGCGATTCCACTTGCCCGGATAACTACATCATCAACGACGACACCGACTTGGACCCCGACGATAGCGATTATGACTTTGTTGATGAAGCTGGAGCAGATATTATGGAGTATTCTACCGATCAATTTTTCTATTCGACCACCATAACAGTAGTAGTATTCCCCCATGTATATAGTATAGTCTGAGCACTTTTGTAACGATAGTTAGACCAATTGTATGCCCTTGTTTGAATTCATTAAAGTGATATGATTGTGTTTGTCTCGTGTGCATATGGGTAGTGTTTTCCCCCCTAGACCCCATTCTACTATGTTTTCTCATCTTTTCTAAACCCATCAGATGCCTCCGAGACGCGACAATGGATTTGCTTTCCCACCGGAGCTCACCCAGTTGATCCAGCAGCAAAATGCTTTGATGCAGATACTAGTCCAGAATCAGAATCAGGGAAACAACAACAATAACCACTACAACAAAACCCACCTATAACAACGCATATGTAGAAACGAAACATAACATGTGTTGTTGATGGTCCACCTCCCACGGAAGGTAACCTCCCTGTACTAATATCCACTTTATCTATACCTCCCCGTCCATGTATCACGCAACAAAAAAGAGTCAAATCTTTTATATCCACCGCATCTCTCTCTTTGGTAACTCCTTTCTCACGAGCTTCGTGCCCGCAAAGCTGCAGCCACAACCTCCAACTCCGTCTAGATCCAGTGCTCTTCTGCGCTGCCGCTTACCAGGCCACTCCCCTGCTTTCCTCTGTTCCTTTGCCACGGCGAGTTCCTCCGCGCCGCCGGTTACCGTCCCAGCTCCGCCTCAGTGCTATGACCCGATCCCCGGCTGCCGCGACGTCCTCCGCTCCCCTGCTCACCCGCTGATGGGCTCGAGAACCCCTCACTGCTCTACTTTGATCCATTGCCACGGCGATGACCTTCATGCCCCTGACGCGCCCCCACAGGATCCCTAGTCTCCACGGTTTGCTAGCGAGGCTCCACGCCTCCTCTCGTTTTTCTGCCCCTTGGGCTCGACCGTGTTGTTCCACCTCAGAGTCCTTGACTACCTCCACGGTTCAGTAAGCCCCTCGTCCTTCGAATAATGTTTGCACAATGACAAGATAATGGAACCATCCCAGATAAAAAAATGATTTTGAAGCAGCATACATCATTTTGACTTACTGATGGATTCTTACATTTTCTGCTGGATTCTTTCATTCAGCATTTGTTGACAAATTTACCCTATTTCCTAAAGATTCATATAGGAAGTTAAATTTCTAATGGATTTATCTGCAGGCCGCAGAGACAACAATGCGTCATTGGTCACAGGCTCAAAAGTAACACTTGTAAGATCCCTTATGTTGCACTAGAGATCTTCTCTAATAGCGTACAATTACAATAATTTGCAATAAATCATCAGTTTAACATCTAGAAGCATATTTTCACCCCAGTTTTAGATATTCAGGACGGACTTCTTTCTTCTGTGGTTGAGCAATTCATCATTTTTCTGTACCTGTTGATTCGGGCTTGTGATTCATTAGTCTTAAAATTTCTTGCTTCTATGTGAATGCATAATTAATCAATATTTTTGTGAGGTTGACCATGGTAGATTAGTTAAATAAGTTTTGATAGTATCTTCAGATATCCTAGTTAATAGCCCATGACCATGTCATCAAAGAACATTTCTGCAAGTATCAGTTAATAAGCAAGCACTATTATCCATAATATCAAGATTATTTTCAGGAGACAAAAGAATCTCCTTATTAGTGTTATCAATACTTACTGATTTCTGTCACACGTGTGTGTAATACTACATAAATAAGCCCCACATGCATATATCTGTCCTAATATTTTCTTTATTGTATAATCCTTAATTTCATCTTCTGTCACACGTTCCGAAGGTTACTTTTCTTCAGCCAACATATGTTTGTTTGTTCTTTGTCTTAACACGCATATATTCAGGACTTGTGCATATTGCAATTAGGGGATATAAATCAACACTTCTATAAAAGAGGCCGTAAAATGAATCTGAAGCCTCTGGAAAATGGAATTATTCAATTTTGTGTAGTCAAGATTATTGGTTACATATATATTATCATTTAGTTGGTTTATGAATTCCTATATCATTGTTACAGAAAGGTGCGATAGCACCCGGGTGTCCCGGCACCCTATAATCTTGGTCGTCCAGCTATATAAGGATTCGTGCGAGGCACTGTATAGCTCCAGACGTTTTGCCGACTCAGCGTGATTTGTTAGGATTGTTTATCGAGACAAACAATGACGGAAGGGATGAAGTGGGGAGGGAGTAGCATGTAGAAGTAGACTTTGCAGGAGTAGGCCTGACAGGAGGGCTATGGTTGCAAGACTAGGTGCGCAAGCATATGTGCTCTATTGATCATTTTTTGTTGCTTGTTTTCAGACGATTCCTTCACCGAATTATTTTTTACTCTCTCTGACTCATCATATTGTACTAACCAGGGCCTTGCTTCAGTTTCCAGATCAGGGACGATTGATCCCAGAATTTCTAGACCATGAACAGCCGCAGGTCCCTCTATTACTTTGATCGGAGAACTGTGGATCTTTCTTAGCAAACGAAGGATGTGTATATGTCATTACATGATTTTTTCAAGGGTGGTACCTCGTGTCTTACTTAGTACTCCCTCCACACCATATTAGTTTTTGCTCACAGGGTTGTATTTAACACTAAAATATATCTAGATACAACTGTTTCAGCGACGACTAATACGGGACAGATGAGTATGTTCTTTTAGGTTTATGTTACTCAATTGACATATAGCATGTTTGTCCATAAGAATACAAGGATCAAAAGTGATTGTCGGATGTAGGCTAGTACTCTCCTTTTCTACATACAGAGCTACTAATGCCATGGCTGTCAACCTTTCTATGTAGCTCCTCTAGAAGTTTTTGCTTTGTTGATTTTCTCTATCATAAGTTACTAATCTCATTTTCTTGTTGTTCTAGATTGCAAGATATTGAAGATGCATGGATGTTGATTGCAAGGTAGAGAATGGGGATATTACTAGATAAATAGAATGTCATTTTCGGTTGTAATGTTTCAAACACTATAGCCGATTGAATGGTCAAGAATTGGGCTAGTACTAAGGTTTCACATCTTGTATTTGGATCGTGTTCTTTGTAATGCAATACATTCTTCTTCATATAATATGATGATTCCTACTTATTGTGGCTCCTATCTATCGGCATTGGCCTAATAATTTTGGATCACAAATTCACAATATATAAATTATCATTAAATTGTTCATATATGGCAAAACTTCTAGTCGCTGCAATGATATGGTATGTCCTTCTGAAACTCATTTTGTGCGGGGCTGGCACCAACGCATGTGAATTGTTGCTAGGCTTCAGATCTATACGTTGCTAACTTGCAACGCTTCTGCATGTTGTTTACTAATGGATGTATATATGTTGTTGTAGACCCTTGCAACGCCACCAACGGCAACACATCCTAATCCGTTGGAGTAGACTGTAGCAACGCATATATGGAGATATGACAACGCATCAATGCGTTGCTAAAGGGGGGTTCCTGTTGTAGTGAACAACAACCCACCACCGCCACCTATTGATCACTTAGCCCGTTTTCTAAGGCTGAATCCGTCGGTGTTCTCTAGTAGCACCGAGCCGATAGTTGCAGATGATTGGCTCCGCAAGATTGGAAGGGAGTTGACCACTGCAAGATGCACAGATGCTGAAAGAGTGCGTTTTTTCTCACATCAGCTTGATGGACCCGCAGCAGCATGGTGGGAGAATTACACTGTCACCTATCCCATCGACACTGTTACGTGGGACCAGTTTCAGCAGGCCTTTCGCATAGCCCATGTATCAGCAGGAGCTATGGCCATGAAGAAGCGCGAGTTTCGCAACTTACGCCAAGGAGGACACACCGTTGGCCAGTATGTGGATGACTTTAGCAAGCTAGCATGTTATGCCCCAGATGACGTTGCTATGAATGCAGCTAAACGGGAGAAGTTTCTAGAAGGACTGGATGATGAGCTGAGCATGCATTTGATGGTAGCAACCTTTAATAACTACCAATAATTGGTAGATAGAGCTCTCATGATTGAAGGGAAGCAACAACAGATTGACAACCGTAAGAGGAAGTATGGACACGGGAAGTATAATTCTGGAGCTCAGTAGAGACCCCGTTTACCCCAAACTTAGGAGGACCCCTTCAACATAACCATGGAGGTCGCAACCACAATGGAGGGATTTCGCACAACCATAGTGGCCTTAGAAATGGAAATGGTAATGGAGGAACCAACAGCCAAAACCGTACCAACCTTGCAACGCCCGCCAAGAAGGATCTAAGTCACATAACTTGTTTCAAGTGTGGGAAGAACGACCATTATGCCACAGAATGTTCTGAAGAAAACAATGGAAATGGCAATGGAAGCTCTGGGAAGAAGCCCAACCCTTTCAACAAGGGACAAGTGAACCACGTTAGCGTGGAGGAGATTGGAGCGCAACCCGAGGCAGTAATAGGTAAGTTTATGATTAAGTCATTTACTGCAATCGTTCTTTTTGATACTGGTGCATTGCATTCATACATATCAAGGGGATTTGTGGATAAGTTTAAACTGCCAACCCAAACCCTTAGGACACCCATGTTAGTAACCTCGCCAGGAGCAGAGTATATGGCTAGCCTTTGGTGTGATCGGTTACCATTAAGGATCGGTAACTACCTGTTTCCCTTAGACCTAATAGTATTGGAGTCACAAGGACTGGATGTGATATTAGGCATGGATTGGTTATCGAAGTATGAAGGGAACATTGACTGCGCTAGTAAGTCGATTTTGCTTACCACCCCAGAAGGAAGAAGGATCAAGTATGTATCCCGGCATGTGCCGAATAGGACTCAAGTGAATTCCTTATCAGGAGTTGTACAGGAGGAAGTACCAGTGGTGAAGGATTTCTCGGATGTATTTCTAGAAGAGTTGCCAGGCATGCCATCGGATAGGGACATTGAGTTTTTGACCGAACTTTTGCCGAGCACAGGGCCAATATCTAAGAGACCGTCCAGGATGCCCGCAAAGTATTTAGAGGAAATTAAGAAGCAGATTAAGGAGTTGCTGGATAAAGGATGTATTCGCCCAAGCTCGTCACCTTGGGGATCACCAGTGCTTCTAGTGGAGAAGAAGGATGGATCGCTGAGGATGGTTGTTGACTATCGTGGATTGAATGAGGTGATGATCAAGAACGAGTACCCACTACTGATGATCAATGATTTGTTTGACCAGCTGCAAGGAGCTAAGGTGTTTTCCAAGATCAATCTGCGATCAGGGTACCACCAGCTGAAGATTCGAGAACAGGATATACCCAAGACAACTTTTACCACAAGGTATGGGCTATATGAGTATACCGTTATGTCATTTGGTCTGACTAATGCACCTGCCTATTTCATGAACATGATGAACAAGGTGTTTATGGAGTTTTTGGATAAGTTCGTCGTGGTGTTCATTGATGATATTCTGGTCTACTCAAAGAATGAAGAGGAGCATAAGGAGCATTTGCGTTTGGTACTTGGAAAGCTCAGAGAAGACTAGCTATATGCCAAGTTCAGCAAGTGTGAGTTTTGGTTGAAGGAAGTTGGATTCCTCGGACATGTTATATCCGGAGAAGGAATAGCCGTAGACCCTACCAAGGTTGTCACTATGACAAATTGGGAAGCACCCACGTCAGTTGGAGAGATTCGAAGTTTTCTTGGACTCGCGGGATACTACCGGAGGTTCATAGAGAATTTCTTGAAGATTGCAAAGCCCATGACGGAGTTGTTGAAGAAGGAGACCAAGTTCAAATGGACTATGGAATGTGAGGCCAGTTTCCAGGAGTTGAAGAAACGCTTGGTTACGGCTCTAGTGTTGATTCTTCCAGATCAATGCAAGGATTACCAGGTGTATTGCGACGCTTCTCGTTGAGGACTTGGAGCAGTGCTTATGCAGGAAGGAAGAGTTGTTTCATATGCCTCACGACAGCTCAAACCCCATGATTTGAATTATGCTACCCATTATTTGGAGTTAGCAGCCGTAGTGCATGCGTTGAAGACATGGAGACATTTTCTCATCGGAAACCATTGTGAGGTGTACACGGATCACAAGAGTTTGAAGTATATCTTCACGTAGAAGGAGTTGAATCTCAGACAGAGGATATGGTTGGAGCTCATTAAGGATTATGATATGAAGTTGCATTATCATCCTGGAAAGGCTAACGTAGTAGCCGATGCGTTGAGCCGCAAGAGCCATGTCAATACACTCATGACCGGAGAGTTACCCAAGGAGTTAGAACATGATCTTCGTGAGCTATGTTTGGAAATAGTTCCGAGAGGTTATGTAACAACATTGGAAATTCAGTCTACTTTGATGGATAAGATCAGAGAAACTCAGAAGACGGACAAGGAGATTGCTGAGATAAAAGAGAGGATGAGTAAAGGAAAAGCTAAGGGATTTCGTGAGGATGAGCACAATACCCTATGGTTTGAGGATCACGTTTATGTGCCTAATGATCCGGAGATCAGGAAGTTGATTCTGCAAGAGGCCCATGATTCGCCGTATTCGATTCACCTAGGAAATACCAAGATGTATCTAGATTTGAAGGATAGATTCTGGTGGACCAGAATGAAGAAGGATATTGTGGAGTATGTAGCAGTTTGTGATGTATGTCAGAGAGTGAAGGTAGAACATTAGAAGCCAGCTGGATTGCTACAGCCGTTGCCAATACTCGAATGGAAGTGGGATAAACTAGGCATGGACTTTATCACGGGATTACCCAGGACTCGTTCAGGCTATGACTCGATATGGGTTGTAGTCGATCGTTTGACGAAGGTAGCTCATTTCATCCTAGTCAAGACCACGTACACCAGTGCTAAGTTGGCAAAGATATACATGATCAGGATCGTATGTCTGCATGGAGTTCCAAGGACCATTATATCATATAGAGGAACCCAGTTTACCTCAAAGTTTTGGAATTAGTTGCATGAAACTCTAGGAACCAGGCTAGAGTTCAGTACAGCCTTTCACCCACAGACAGATGGATAGACTGAGAGAGTCAATCAAATTTTGGAGGACATGTTGAGAGCTTGTGCGCTAGACTATGGATCTAGTTGGGACAACAATTTGCCTTGCGCAGAGTTCTCTTACAACAACAGCTATCAAGCCAGCTTGAAGATGGCCCCTTTCGAAGCATTGTACGGAAAGATGTGCAGGACACCATTGTTGTGGGATGAAGTTGGAGACCGTCAGTTATTTGGACCAGATTTGATTAATGAGTCTAAAGAGAAGGATAAGCTGATTCGCGATAGTCTCAAGGTAGCCCAGTCCAGGCAGAAGAGTTATGCGGATTCTAAACGCAAGGAGACAGTTTACGAAGTTGGAGACAGAGTGTATCTTCGTGTATCACCACTCCGAGGAGTGAAGCGCTTTGGAGTTAAGGGAAAGTTAGCACCACGTTTTGTGGGACCATACCGTGTTTTGGAACGTATGGGAGAAGCTGCTTATAAGTTGGAATTGCCCGAAGGATTGTTAGGAGTTCACGATGTGTTCCATGTTTCTCAGTTGAAGAAGTGCCACGCAGAGACGGTTGATATTCCTCTGAGAGATACAGTGCCACTGGAAGCGATTCAGTTGGATAGCGACTTGACCTACGAGGAGAAACCAGTTAAGATTCTTTATTTTGCCAGCCGAGTCACACGCAGCAAGGTTATCAAGTTCTGTAAGGTTCAGTGGAGCCACCATACTGAGGACGAAGCAACCTGGGAACGAGAGGAAGACCTACGGAAGGATCACCCTCACCTATTTTCTAGCCAACCCGAATCTCGAGGGCGAGATTCATCTTAAGGGGGGTAGGTTTGTAACATCCCAAATTTCCAATTTGGAATCTTATGCATTAGATCATCATTGCATATCATATTTCATTGCATTTTGGTTTGATCTTAGAAATTTCTACGCAACTCAAGGACCCATAGAGAGAGTTGGGGATTTCGTTATTTTCATATTTGAGTTTTCTCAAATTTTGAAAAGACGATCATTTGATTTTAATTATTTTATCTTCGAATATTTATTTTATGAAAATAGAAAGAGAGGGGATAAAATTACTTCCCCAAAATAAAGAAATATTGGAGATTTAATATTAAAATCAAATAAGATTTTATTCGGAGTTTTTATCGCTATTTTATTTGAATTAGGAAATATATGCCTTTTTCAAAATTGCATTAGAGGCCCGAATAAATGTTCACCTTGTCCGGTAGATTTTTAGAGGATGGGGAAAATTTATTTCAGGATTTTTGGAGTCCGTTTAGTATTTCTTTTATTCATTTTTCTGAGCGGAATTATTTTTTGTTAAAAAGGGAACCGACCTACGGGTCGTATCCGGCCCGGACTCCTCCCCATGACCTTCCTTATAAGCCGGCCTCCCCCTGCCCCCGCAGCCCACCACCGCCGCTAGCCCACCCCGCACCCAAACCCTAGCGCGCCGCCAGCCGCCGCCGCCTCCCGCCGAATCTCGTCGCCGTTGACCGGTCGGTTTCTTCGGTTAAAATCCCAGTTTTTTTTATTTTTCCGATTTATTTCGTTAGATCGGTTTTTCCGTCGGTTTATTTATTTTGCGGATGTTCATCCATTCGTTCATTTAAACGAACGCCGTTCACCCATTAGTCACAGACAACGAACGCTCTTTCGTTACCCTGTTCGTCAGTTTTTCTTTTCTTGGGTTTTTCGCGATTATTTTCGATCGTGATTTCTGATCCGATTTTCGTTTTAGTTTATCTTTTCGCTCGTTAGTCGGAATCAGGCAATTCAAGCGCCTAGATCTTCGTGTCGAAGCCCTCTTTCTGTTTAACCAACTTAATCAAGATTTTGCTACTGTAAAAGTTGACTTTAGTCCAGATTAGTAAACGGATCTTGTTTCTTTCGCAGTTTGAGTTTCGTTGCTTCGTTTGATTTGATTCTTTTTGCAAACCAGAGTTCTTAAGTTGAACTTTCTTGTTAGATCTTCTTATTTGAGTTTTACCCATGCTTATAGTTGAGTGCTTATTGTATGCTTGTCCGTTTGCGATAGAGTACCCGAAGTGCGAAACGTGCTACTACGAGTCTCTAGGTTTTGCGGATCATCAGCCAGGCAAGTAACACGTTGATCATACCTCTTTACTACCTAGTTTTATTGCATTAGATTCAATCCTCAAACACTTGCATGATTAGGATCTAATTAAATTGTGGGTTTTGGGAAGTAGCTGAGGTTGTACCTATGCACCTGTTTATTTTCAAACCTTGGGAGTTACTTCTACGTTGCTTATATTTGATATGCTATGCTTGTAGACGTGGATTGGGTTTGAGAGTATTCATGACAGATGTGAGTTTGTTAATTAATGGTTCAACTTAAGGTGCCAACTTAAATACACATCTGGGTGGATTGCTGGTGGACACCTGGAGTACCTAGTGTTGTTCTAGGATATCCCGGAGGACCCATGTGATCATCCTACGGCCCGCCACCCAGGCTCAAAGGGATCATAAGATTATTCATGCTAGAAACTTCTATGTGCAGCGACAAGCTATTATGGGCTCCAGCATGCTTGAGTAAGTTGCGTGAAGCTCTTGAAGAGGTAGACTAGCAGATGTAGTGGGTTGTAGGTGGTATAGTCTACACAGAGTAGAGAGTTAATGCTTCAGAAAGACTGTGTCTCAAATCTCCGACCATGGATGTATTTGAGTCTTGTGGGGAAAAGTGCGCAGACCTCTGTAGAGTGTATAAACTAATCATGGTTAGCCATGTCCCCAGTTATGGACATCTTGAGTATCTGGTTCTTGGATTATCATGATTGATCTCATCACTCTTAATTTAAATTGATTGGGTTTAATGATGATGTTTAATTGGGATTGAGTTGGAGGAACCTTCTCAATGTTTAACAACTACCATGATAGTTAAATAAATTTATTCCTTTGCTGTAGTGTAAAATTGGCTTTTCGCAAAAACATATTACCATACAGTCTCCACCAGCCAAATATGCATGTAGTGATAGCAATTACTCTGTTCATTATTCTCTTGTGTTACTTTGCCAGCATATTCCATGTGCTGACCCATTTCGGGCTGCAACGTATCATGTTGCAGACTTTTCAGACGACGAGTAAGGAGCCATAGGTCGTTGTCTTTCACTCAGTGATGCCGTTGGAGTTGATGGACTCACGTTATATTCCAAGCCTTCTGCTGTTATCATTTTAGATGGCCTTAATCCATATTTATTGTTTTATATTCCCTTTTGAGACATTCGATGTAATAAGTCTATGATTGCTACTCTGTTATAAATCCTCAAGTACTGTGCATGTCAGCATTACCGATCCAGGGATGACACGGATGCACAGAGATCGGCCTATTTGAGGTCTGGTCGCTACAAAGAATTTGATTTACATATCACTGATAGAAAAGGAGCTGAGAACCCCGTAGCTGATAACTTGTCTAGGCTTAAAAATGTGCTTGATGACCCACTACCTATTGATGATAATTTTCCTAATGAGTGGTTAGCTGCAATAAATGTTTCTCATAACACTCCTTGGTATGCTGACTATGCTAATTACATTGTTGCTAAATATTTACCTCCTAGCTTTACATACCAACAAAAAATATTTTATGATTTAAGACACTACTTTTGGGATGACGCACATATTTATAAAGAAGGAGTAGATGGTATTATTAGACTTGTGTACTTGAGCATGGTCAAGGACAAATCCTACAGAAATATCACTATGAAGCTTATGGGGGCATCATGCTGGAGATAGAACTGCTTACAAGGTATTGCAATCGGGATTTTATTGGCCTACTCTCTTCAAGGATGCCCGTAAGTTTGTCTTATCTTGTGATGAATGCAAAAGAATAGGTTATATCGGTAAGCGTCAAGAAATGCCTCTGAATTATTCACTTTCTATTGAACCATTTGATGTTTGGGGATTTGATTATATGGGACCTTTTCCTTCCTCTAATAGGTATACACTTATTTTGGTTGTTGTTGATTATGTTACTAAATGGGTAGAAGCTATTCCAACCAGTACTGCTTGATCACAAAACCTCTATTAAAATGCTTAAGGAAGTTATTTCCCAAGGTTTGGAGTCCCTAGATATTTAATGATTGATGGTGGTTGATGATACATCTCCATCATATCTATAATTTTTGATTATTTTATGCCAATATTATACAAGTTTTACATACTTTTGGCAACTTTTTATATGATTTATTGGACTAGCCTATTGATTTAGTGCCCAGTGCCAGTTCATATTTTTTTTGCATGTTTTTGTATCACAGAATATCCATATCAAGCAAAGTCCAAATGCAATAAAATTTTACGGAGAATTATTTTGGAATATAAGTGATTTTTGGGAGTTGCAATCACCGCAAACGGAGGCCCACAGGGCACAAGACACCAGCGCACCACCCCTGAGCCAGGTGCGCCGTGGTGGGTTGTGCCCACCTCGTACGTCGGTTCGACCTTTACTTCGGGCGCAAGGAAGCTTATATCCGGAAAAAATGTGTTAAAATCTCAGCACAATCGGAGTTACGGATCTCCAGGAATATAAGAAACAGTTTTCGGCCTGATCTGGGGAACGCGAAACAGAAGAGAACAAAGAGGGAGATCCAATCTCGGAGGGGCTCTCGCCCCTCCGCCGCCATAGGAGACCGTGGACCAGAGGGGGAATTCTCCTCCCCATCTAGGGGGGAGGCCAAGGAAGAAGAAGAAGTAGGGGGGCTCTCTCCCCCTCGCTCTTGGTGGCACCGAAGTGCCACCGGGGCAACGATCGGGACGGTGATCTACATCCACAATCGTGCTACCATCAACACCAACTCTCTCCCCCTCTATGCAGCGGTGTAACACCTCTTCCCCCGCTGAAATCTCTACTTAAACATGGTTCTCAACTCCATATATTATTTCCCAATGATCTATGGTTATCCTATGATGTTTGAGTAGATCCGTTTTGTCCTGTGGGTTAATCATGATCTTCGTTGGTATGATTGTGTATTTTATTTATGGTGATGTCCTACGGTGCCCTCCGTCTCACGCAAACGTGAGGGGCCCCCCTGTAGGGTGTTGCAATATGTTCATGATTTGCTTACGGTGGGTTACGAGAGTGACAGAAACTTAAACCCGAGTAAGTGGGTTATGGCGTATGGGAGTAAAAAGGACTTGATACTGAATGCTATGATTGGGTTTCACGACCTTAATGACCTTTAGTAGTTGCGGATGCTTGCTAGAGTTCCAATCATAAGTGCATATGATCCAAGTAGATAAAGTATGTTAGCTCATGCCTCTCCCTCATATAAAATTACAAGATTGATTACCGGTACTTGTTATCGATTGCCCAGGGACAAATAACTTTCTTGATTGACAAAATCTCTCTACTAAAACTAAATTAGTTGTGTATTTATCTAAACAGCCCCTAGATTTTATTTACATGCTCTTTATTATCTTGCAAACCTATCCTATCACACCTACAAAGTACTTCTAGTTTCATACTTGTTCTAGGTAAAGCGAACGCCAAGCGTGCGTAGAGTTGTATCGGTGGTCGATAGAACTTGAGGGAATATTTGTTCTACCTTTAGCTCCTCCTTGGGTTCGACACTCTTATTTATCAAAAAAGGATACAAACGATCCCCTATACTTGTGGGTTATCAAGACCTTTTCCTAGCGCCGTTGTCGGGGAGCAATAGTGTGGGGTGACTATTCTCGTGTGTGCTTGTTTGCTTTATCACAAATAAATTTTATTTTGTGCTCTTGTTTTCTATCTTTAGTTATGGGTAGGAAACACAAAATACCAAAAAAATTAGTTGTACCTACTAAACCAATGGTTGAAGAACCACCCAAAATATATCATACTACTGAAGCTTTCTACTTGGATCATCTTCGATCCATTTGTGCTCGTGCTGAAAACCCAACTAGTTTAGTTGAGGGAAAATCATTAGATGAGCATGCTTGTTTTGTGTGACAATGTTTATCTGAAAAAGGGAAACTTTTACAGCATCAACTTAATACTATGCAATGCTATGCTTGGAATTTATGTGAATTATATGATGTTACTTGTTGTTCTGAAGACCCTAAGAAAAACCTTCCCTACCAATGTGAGTTTATTGATAATGGAATCGTATCTTCTCATGCCAAAGGTGTTTATAATTACTTTGATATCAAACAAATTGAAGAATTTATTGCTTTTAAGGGTGCTTATGAAATTGCTTCTTTGATTGAAAAGTATGATGCTACTCTTTACAAATCTAATTTTGTTTGCCATACTTAAATATTGTTATGATAATTATGCTTCTAATTCCTATGTTAAACCATATACCTATGTTAAACCATATATTGAGGACTCCTCTGCTGTCCAAGAAGAGATTAATATTTTGCAGGAGTCCATGGAAGAAGAAATTGATGAAACTGTGAGCTCATTGGACGAAAAAGATGAGGAGGAGAGCGAAGAACAAACGGAGGAACAACGGATTAGCTACCTGTGCCCACCTTATAATGAGAGTAACCCTCCAACTCATACATTATTTAATGTCCCTTCATGCTTACCGAAGGATGAATGCTATGATAATTACTATGATCTCGTTGATTCATTTGAAATATCCCTTTTTGATGAACTTGATGCTTATTATGCTTGTGGCCAAGATGCCAATACAAATTATGCTTATGGAGATGAACTTGCTATTATTCCTTATGTTAAGAATGAAATTGTTGCTATTCCACCCACGCATGATAGTCCTATTATCTTTTTAAATTCTCGAAACTACACTATATCAGAGAAGTTTGCACTTATTAAGGATTATATTGATGGGTTGCCTTTTACTATTTCACATGATAATATTGATGAATATAATATGCATGTGCTTGCTACTCCTACTTGCAATTATTATGAGAAAGGAACTACATCTTCGCCTCTCTATGTTTCCAACACGAAAGAATTGCAAGAAACTTCTTATGCTATGTATTGGCCTTTACTTGATGTGCATGAATTGTTCTTGTATGACATGCCAATGCATAGGAAGGGAGTTAGACTTCGTCATTGCTTGATATATGTTGCTTTGTGCTCATTACTAATCATTGTTAATTAAAATTGGCTTTGATATACCTTGGGATCCACGTGAATTCATTACTTGAGCACTTTATGCCTAGCTTAATGGCTTTAAAGAAAGCGCTGCCAGGGAGACAATCTGGAAGTTTTAGAGAGTCATTATTTCTGTTGAGTGATTTTATAAAGTTTGAAAACAAAAAAATATAGAGGGGAACTTAAAAACCTTTTCACAAAAGAGAAGCGATTGGAAGTTATGCATTGGAGAAGTGAGGGTCGACCTTGAACACTTGTGTTCATGCTCATGGAAACAATGTAGAATTTTTCATGAAGATTCTCACAAAAATAATTATCCCCTTGTACAATTCCATTGTATTATAAAAATAATGTGCCAAGATTTTCCTTTAGGATGATTAGATTGCTTGTTGGTTTGTGCAATGCAAAACAGAAACTTTGTCTATAGTGCTCGATTTTACATATTTTACTCGAATGTCAAACGGTTCTAAAACTTTTTGCACTGTCTTTCTATACAAAATGTTTATTTTGTCCTAATTTTCAGAATTTTTTGAGTTACAGAAGTATGGTGGATGTTCAAATCTTTACATACTGTCTTGTTTTCACAGATTGCTGTTATAGCTTCATTATTTGCATATGTTTGAATTCTTGTTGAAGCCTCCTTGACTTGGGGCGATAGAATTTTGATAGCATATACTGGGTAATGTTTGTTTATAATTATACAATAATGTTACAGCAGTACATGATGGGATTTCATTGCCATATTCACTAACCCTGCCACTAAAAGTTTGGTTAAGTTTTGTGTGGATGAAGTGTTCGAAGATCGAGGAGGTCTCGTTATGAGGAGAAGGAGGAGAGGCAAGAGATCAAGCTTGGGGATGCCCAAGGCACCCCAAATAAATATTCAAGGAGACTCAAGCGTCTAAGCTTGGGGATGCCCCGGAAGGCATCCCATCTTTCTTCAACAAGTATCGGTATGTTTTCATATTCATTTCGTTCACGTGATATGTGCAAATCTTGGAGCGTATTCTGCATTTAGTTTTCACTTTTCTTTTATGCACCATGATGGTATGAGATAGTCCATGGTTGATTTATAGAATGCTCATTGCACTTCACTTATATCTTTTGAGTATGGCTTTATAGAATGCTTCATGTGCTTCACTTATATCATTTGAAGTTTGGATTGCCTGTTTCTCTTCACATAGAAAACCATTATTTGAAGAATGCTCTTTTGCTTCACTTATGTTTGTTAGAGCATGGTCTTTTGTAGAAAGAATTAAACTCTCATGCTTCACTTATGTCTATTTAGAGAGCCAACAGGAATTGGTCGATTATATGGTTAGTCATAAAATCCTACATAAAACTTATAGATCACTGAATATGATATGTTTGATTCCATGCAATAGTTTTGCGATATAGAGATGATAATATGTGGGAGGTACTAGTAAACGGTTGTGGTTAGTAGGAATATTGGTGTTAAGGTTTGTGATTCCCGAAGCATGCACGTATAGTCTCTCGTTATGCTATGAAGTTGGAGCATGATTTTTTATTGATTGTCTTCTTTATGAGTGGCGGTCGGGGATGAGTGATGGTCTTTTCCTACCAATCTATCCCCCTAGGGGCATGTGTAGTAGTACTTTGCTTCGAGGGCTAATAAACTTTTGCAATAAGTATATGAGTTCTTTATGACTAATGTGAGTCCATGGATTATACGCACTCTTACCTTTCCGCAATTTTCTAGCCTCTATGGTACCGTGCATTGCCCTTTCTCACCTCAAGAGTCGGTGCAAACTTCGCAGGTGCATCCAAACCCCGTGATATGATATGCTCTATCACACATAAGCCTTATTATATCTTCCTCAAAACAACCACCATACCTACCTATTATGGCTTTTCCATGGCCATTCCGAGATATATTGCCATGCAACTTCCATTGCTTCCGTTTGATGACTTGAGCATTCATTGTCATATTACTTTGCATGATCGTATAACTAACATAGTAGTTATGGCTCAGCCACCGTTCATCATTTTTCATACATGTTACGCTAGATCATTGCACATCCTGGTACATGCCAGAGGCATTCATATAAAGTCATACTTTGTCATAGGTATCGAGTTGTAATTTTTTATTTCTTTTGAGTTATAAGTAAATAGAAGTGTGATGGTCATCATTATTCATTCTTAGAGCAGTGCCCCAGTGAGGAAAGGATGATGGAGACTAGGATTCCCCACAAGTCGGTATGAGACTCCGGACAATGAGAGAAAAAATATAAAAAGAAAAAAAAGGAAAAAGGAAAGGAAAGAAAGAAAGAAAAAAAGAAAAAGAAAAAAAAATAAACAAACAGAGAAGGGGCATTGTTAGTATCTTTTACCACACTTGTGCTTCAAAGTAGCACCATGTTTTTCATATGGAGAGTCTCCTATGTTGTCACTTTCATATACTAGTGGGAATTTTTCATTATAGGATTAGATGCACACCCACTTAGTTTTCATATTGAGCTTTCATACACTTATAGCTCTTAGTGCACTCGTTGCATGGCAATCCCTACTCCTCACGTTGATATCAATTGATGGGCATCTCCATAGCATGTTGGTTAGCCGCATCGATGTGAGACTTTCTACTTTTTTGTCTTCTCTATATTTACCCCTATCATTATACTCTATTCCACCCATAGTGCTATATCCATGGCTTGCGCTCATGTATTGCGTGAGAGTTGAAAAAGCTGAAGCGCGTTAAAAAGTATGAACCAATTGCTCGGCTTGTCATCGGGGTTGTGCATGATAAATACTTTGTGTTAAGAAGACAGAGCATGACAAGACTAATGATTTTGTAGGGATAAATTTCTTAGCATTGATATTTTGAAAGACATGATTGTTTGTTGGGATGCCTGAGTATTGATGTCTTTATGTCAAAATAGACTATTGCTTTGAATCACTTATGTCTTAATATTCATGCCATGATTAGATATACGATCAAGTTTATGCTAGGTAACATTCCACATCAAAAATTATTTTTTTATCATTTACCTGCTCGAGGACGAGCAGGAATTAAGCTTTGGGCGCTGATACGTCTCCATCGTATCTATAATTTTTGATTGCTTCATGCCAATATTATACAACTTTTACATACTTTTTGCAAATTTTTATATGATTTATTGGACTAACCTATTGATCCAGTGCCTAGTGCCAGTTCCTATTTTTTTGCATGTTTTTTGTATCGCAAAATATCCATATCAAACGAAGTCCAAATGCAATAAAATTTTACGGAGAATTATTTTGAAATATATGTGATTTTTGGGAGTTGGAATCACCGCAAACGGAGGCCCACACAGGGCACAAGACACCAGCGCACCACCCATGATCCAGGCGCGCGGTAGTGGGTTGTGCCCACCTCGTACGTCGGTTGGACCTCTACTTCGGGTGCAAGGAAGCTTATATCCAGAAAAAAAATCGTGTTAAAATCTCAACGCAATCGGAGTTATGGATCTCCGGGAATATAAGAAACGGTTTTCGTCCAGATCTGGGGAACGCGAAACAGAAGAGAACAGAGAGGGAGATCCAATCTCGGAGGGTCTCCCGCCCCTCCGCCGCCATAGGAGACCATGGACCAGAGGGGGAATTATCCTCCCCATCTAGGGGGGAGGCCAAGGAAGAAGAAGTAGGGGGGCTCTGTCCCCCTCGCTTCCGGTGGTGCTGGAGTGCCACCGGGGCAACGATCGGGACGGCGATCTACATCAACAATCTTGCTACCGTCAACACCAACTCTCTCCACCCTCTATGTAGTGGTGTAACACCTCATCCCCCGCTGTAATCTCTACTTAAGCATGGTGCTCAACTCCATATATTATTTCCCAATGATCTATGGTTATCCTATGATGTTTGAGTAGATCCATTTTGTCCTGTGGGTTAATCATGATCTTAGTTGGTATGATTGTATATTTTATTTATGGTGCTGTCCTACGGTGCCCTTCATTCTCGCGCAAACGTGAGGGGCCCCTGCTATAGGGTGTTGCAATATGTTCATGATTTTCTTATGGTGGGTTGCGAGAGTGACAGAAACTTAAACCTGAGTAGGTGGGTTATGGCGTATGGGAGTAAAGAGGACTTGATACTTAATGCTATGGTTGGGTTTCATGACCTTAATGATCTTTAGTAGTTGCGGATGCTTGCTAAAGTTCCAATCATAAGTGCATATGATCCAATTATAGAAAGTATGTTAGCTCATGCCTCTCTCTCATATAAAATTACAAGAATGATTACCGGTACTTGTTATCGATTGCCTAGGGACAAATAACTTTCTTGATTGACAAAAGCCCTCTACTAAAACTAAATTAGTTATGTCTTTATCTAAACAACCCCTAGATTTTATTTATGTGCTCTTTATTATCTTGCAAACCTATCCTATCACACCTACAAAGTACTTCTAGTTTCATACTTGTTCTAGGTAAAGCGAACGCCAAGCGTGCGTAGAGTTGTATCGGTGGTCGATAGAACTTGAGGGAATATTTGTTCTACTTTTAGCTCCTCGTTGGGTTCGACACTCTTATTTATCGAAAAGGCCACAAACGATCCCCTATACATGTGGGTTATCAGTTCACACTTTATTCATTGTGCTTTCCGTAAAACGTTTGCCAAGTATGATGTTAACCATAGAATTGCATCACTTTATCATCCTCAGTCTAGTGGTCAAGTTGAACTTAGCAATAGAGAAATAAAATTAATTTTGTAAAAGACTGTCAATAGGTCCCAGAAGAATTGGTCTAAGAAATTAGATGATGCACTTTGGGCTTATAGAACAACATATAAAAATCCTATGGGTGTGCCTCCTTACAAAATGGTTTATGGAAAAGCTTGTCATTTGCCTCTTGAGTTAGAAGATAAAGCATATTGGACAATAAAAGAACTCAACTATGATTTCAAACTTGCCGGTGAAAAGACGTTATTTGATATTAGCTCACTAGATGAACGTAGAACCCAAGCTTATGAAAATGCCAAGTTATTTTAAAGAAAAAGTTAAAATATGGCATGATAAAATAATCCAAAAGCGTGAGTTTAAAGTTGGAGAATATGTTCTTTTGTACAACTCCTGTTTCAGATTCTTTGCAGGAAAACTCCTCTCCAAATGGGAAGGACCCTATGTTATCGAGGAGGTTTATCGGTCTGGAGCTATCAAAATAAATAATGCCAAAGGTACTAACCCGAAGGTTGTTAATGGGCAACGAATAAAACATTATATCTCAGTTACGCCCATTAATGTTGAAAGTAATATTATCCAAACTATGACACTGGAAGAACACATAAAAGAATCCTTTCGGAGCACTCCAGAATTGTGAAAAGAGGAGGTATGTGATATAGTAAGTAAACATACTCTGAAAAATCCAGAAAAATATTTTTTGTCAGTTTTGGAATATTTAGAAAATTAGGAAAATAAGAAACTATCGGGAAAGTGACCCTGGTGGGCACAAGACACTAGGGCGTGCCTGGCTGCTAGGCGCGCCCAGGTGGGTTGTGCCACCTGGGGCACCTTTCGGACTCTATTTTTCTCTCGTTTGCTTGTTTCCCAAGATAAATAATCTTTATATACCCCCCGAACCTATTGACAACCGTATCGCTGAGAAATCTGTTGTTCTCTTTTCTTGCTGTTTTTGGTCAGATTTGTTAAGCCAGGCATCATGTCTTCTTCCTCCTCCAACAACGTAGAAGAGGATGCTTGGTTGATGAAGATCGAGCTGAAGAGAGAAGAGCCCGTAGAAGCCGTCAAGGGAGACGACAGCAAGGAGGCTACCCGTAGATCAACCCCTGGTGGTCGAGCAAGCACTACCAGCCGAGGAGGAAGAAGAAGATATCCTTAAACCTTATTATGCTCATCTTACCCCTACTGAGATTGAAGCCTTTCGCATCATCGAAACAGTTTGTGTGCAATATAAGTATCTCACCCGTGAAAATATTCTGCATCAAGAGCACATTATCTTTCTCCGGAGCGTCATCGGTCGATTGGAGAATCTCTTGATCCTAAAGGACAGGATCGCCTCTACTTCATCACCACCACCTTCATCATCACCAAAATAAAATTGAGTATCGGGTATGGGCACTCCCCTTGGCTTCCGCCAAGCTTGGGGGAGGTGCCCCGGTATCGTATCATCCCCACTATCTTTTGCCTTTACTTATTTTAGTTTGATATTTTGCTTTAGATGAATAAAAGTTTAGTTTGATCCTTTCTTTTCGAAAGCTTGCTTAGTGATCTATCCTTGTAATTGTCCATGAGATTTATAATATAAAGTTTAGTTTGAGTTTTTGCTTTCTTTACATTCATGTTGCAATAAAAAGAAAGGAAATAAATGAAAATGATCATATGCTAATTTATGGTAGGTGATGGCACCACATAAGGAAAAGTATAAGTAGAAAATTTTATTGGAGATTGATAAACATACCATTGGTCAATGATGCAACTCATGAAAGAATTAATAAGGAAAGAGAAGATTCACATATAAATACACTATCCTAGAAATCTTTTGTGATTGTGAGCCCCCGTCAAAATATTATATGCCAAAATTGTTGACATTGGACAAGGAAGACGACGTAATGATTTATGTTTGTTCATATTCACATAGAAGTTATATTGTCATAGATCCTTCAACATGTGGTGTTTGCCCCTATCTTTGCTAGCCAAAAATTCCGCACTAAGTAGAGATACTACTTGTGCATCCAAAAACCCTTAAACCCAAATCTTATTTTCAAGAGTCCACCATACCTACCTAGGGATTGAGCCAGATCCCTCATGTAAGTTGTCTTCGGTGCAATAAGGCAATAAAAATTGCTTCTAAAAGTGTGAGATCATTTAGTGTAAGAGAAAATTGAGCGTTGTACGATCTTGTGATGGTGAAGCATAAAAGCGACAGACTGCATAATAAAGGTAGCCATCACAAGGGGCAATACAACATGACGTTCTTTTGCACTAAGGGGTTGAGCATACAAACAAATAAGCGCATGGAAACATGTGCTTCCCTCTACGAAGGGCCTATCTTTTACTTTTATGAATTTATTTTTATGCAAGAGTCAAAGTTTCTTCTCTCTATTCCTTTTTATTTTTCTCCTTCGGCAAGCATCATGTGGTGAGGAAAGATCTAGGCACACCTGTCCAGTTGAGTATGGGTGGCATGAGTTATTATTGTTGACATCACCCTTGAGGTGGACACATTGGGAGGCGAAACTATAAGCCCCTATCTTTCTATGTGTCCGGTTGAAACATTTCGCTCATGTGTATGCGGTGAGTGTTAGCAATCATATAAGACTATATGATGGTTGCGTTTGTGGACTTGCCTAAAAGCTCCGATACGTGACCCTTCCTGAAAAGATGATGAATTGTAGTTGCAAAGTTGACTGAGAACATAGTTTGTTGGTTTCTAATAGAGCTTATGCTTTATACTTCGATAGTGTGATGAACTGTTACTTATTCATGAGAAGTTTATGATAAAAGTTCCATGATAAAAGTTTTATGTTTAAATTTGTTGCTATTACAATAATCTACATGATGCTTCTATGTCCGTATTTTTGTTTTTATCGACACCTCTCTCTCTCTCTCTAAGCATGTGGCAATGTTTTTCGATTTCGGTTTTCGCTTAAGGACAAGCGAGGTCTAAGTTTGGGGGAGTTGATACGTCCATTTTGCATCATGTTTCCTACTGTTATTTATGATGTTTTTATGCATAATAATGCTTTTTGGAGTATTTCTAATGCATTTTCTCTCATAATTTGCAAGGTACACACAAAGAGGGAGAATTTTGGCAGCTGGAAATTTGGACCTGGAAAAGCTACGTCAGGCTACCTAATCTGCACAACTCCAAACAAGCTGAAACTTTACAGAGAATTTTTATGTAATATATGAGGAATATTGGATCCAATAAGTACCAGAGGGAGCCCACCAGGTGGGCACAACCCACCTGGGTGCGCCAGGCAGCCTAGGCACGCCCTGGTGGATTGTGCTCTCCTCGGCCCACCTCTAGCGCCCATCTTCTGGTATATAAGTCATTTTGACCTAGAAAAAATAAGGAGAGGACTGTCGGGACCCCGATTCTAAGTCACACCCATCTAGCATGTAACACCTCATATCACTTTGCGGCCTCATGCACGGTATTCCCATGGGTGTCGCCTTACCATGGCCCGGGACCGTTTGCGCCTTTTGGCTCACGTATATGATAGTGTCGGTAGCATCCATATGACAGAGAACCCGGGATGACATGACTAGTCGTGAACCCAAAGTGGCACTAACTTATAGGGACAGGCATACATGAAACAACATCGAGCATGTCGGTCAGCCGCGTGTGAATCCGGGTTGTAGCAACTAGGCTAACAGGACTCCGGGAACCCGGGCTGTAGCAGGCTAGACAGGACTCCGGATGTCACCGCGTGATATTTCCCCGAAGGGACATACATAGGAACAAAGTGAATCACATGCCGGCCAGTCTAAGTGTTCCAGAGCAGTAGTGCTGGGCTAGCAGGACTCCGGGTAAACCGGGCTGTAGCGGACTACCATGGCTCGGTGGAATCACCAGACTACATTTCCCCATAAGAGAGGCTACCAAGGATAAACAACTAGGTTGCCGGATCCCACACATAGCAATACACGTCACACGTACTCATAACATGCAAGTATGTGATGTACAACATGGCATCACAACATAACGCAAACTCATATAGATAAAGGCCCAGAAGAGCCACATAGCACTAAATACAAATAGGGGTCACATGACCCATCATTCAGAGCATACAAGCAATGGAAGCATTACATGTCTAAGTACAGACAACTACAAAAGGAAAAGGCTGAGAAGCCTGACTATCTACAAGTCCCTCCCAAGGGTACAAGATCGTAGCTGAGGTAATAAGCTACTCGTCGAAGTCCAAGCGGTACTACTGGTTAGACAGATGTCTCACCTGCAAAACATAAATAAAGCAAACGTGAGTACAAAGGTACTCAGCAAGACTTACATCAGATCCTATCATACATGCATTTGTACCAAGAAGGTAATGTGGGGCTTAGTTGCAGCAAGCCAGCTTTGACTCAGTGGCTAACCTGTTCTACGACAACGAGAAACTTCTTTGAGGTGAGGCAGCGCACACGAGTCCACTAATCACCACATCACAACACTACTATGGATTCATCCCCGTCTCTCCACGAGAAGGCCATCCATAGCACTCACACTTGTCTTGAGCATTTTAGAGTATCCACTTCAAGTTGTCTATGTACCACGAAAGCATCCAAGAAGTCCATAACCGAGGACACGGCTATTCGAATAGATCATGATAACCCTACATGGGTGTACTTCTTCACACACGCTCTCACCACTTATCACCATGTACACGTCATGTATCTCGGCAACCTTCAAGCGAAAGCCTGGCGAGGGTGTCGGCCAAGACTCTAGTCCAGGTTTATCGCCTATTCGGGTTCCATCCGCAAGGAGATCCGGCCGGGGTTTCGCTCATGGCCCCAAACGATGTGTATAGGGTTCCCGAGGCCACCATCCGGGAGCCACTCAGTACACCCGGCCACGGTGCCTAGTCTGTCCCAAGTCCACCCTGTCGGGTGCCACTCGGTAGAAAAATAGCACTACCTACAAACACCAGAAACTAGTTGCAACTCCTGGACAGAGATCAAGTTGGCTAATAAGTCGAGAGGGGTCGAGTTACCGAAACCCAATGTGTGGTAGTAGCTAGTCATTGGACAACTTACACAAAACTCAGTTCTTAAGGATGGTCCCAATGAGACAACCCACCATGTACTCCTACATGGCCTCTCACCGCTACCTTTACCAAATCGTGTTCACATGCTTAACTCTCAGCACCAGAACATATCGTAACACTCCAATTCATTCCCGATGAATCAAACCTGACATACTCTAAGCAATAGCAGGCAATGAATGGTAGGAACACAACATGGCTCAATCAACTCCTACACATGCTAGTGGGTTTTAACTATTTACTGTGGCAATGACAGGTCATGCAGAGGAATGGGTTCAACTACCGCAGCATAAAGTAGCAGTTGAATCGTTGTTGTCCTAATGCAATAAATGAGAGCAGGAGCGAGAGAGTAGGATTGTATCGGAATGAACAAGGGGGTTTGCTTGCCTGGTAGATCAACAGGGGGGCACTGCTCCACTGACAGGTACTCTGGATCGGTCTCCCGAGCAGGACCTATCGAGAAGGAACGGTGTCGATAATCAAACACGAGCATATGCAACAATATGATGCATCAACATGGCATGAGTATGTGATGTTGTTTGAGTTAATGCATCTAGCATTTATTTGCATGAAGTCCATTTGAACCAAAGTTTCAAATGCAACTCCAAAATAAGCCTTTATAAATGCCATTCATGTGTTTCCTCATATACAACATGTATAAGTTAGTTTTTCATGCATGAAAATGGTACAGATGGATAGATTGAATTTTTTTGATAATTTTTCATATATAAATTATTTCAATCTGAGCTACGGTTGAATTTCTATGAATTTTTGAAGTTTAGCTAATTTTCTGGAATTTCCAAAATAGAAATAATCCAGAATCATTTATTGCGTCAGCACTAAGTCACGGTGATGTCAGCATTGACCAAAGTCAAATCTGACTGGTGGGCTCCACCTGTCATTGACTCAGGGGGTTAACAGGGGTTATTTAAATTAAATTGTGTCACTAATAGTGCGGGTCCCACATGTCATCCACTCGGGGTTGATTAACTGGGTGATTAGCACCTAATCTAATCCTGCCACGTCAGCATCACTGGATTAAGCACCGACGACCACATCTCGCGGCGGAGGCTCGCCGGAGTTGCTCGGGCTCACGCTACAGGCGGCGGTTTGCGACGCGGTTAGCCTCTACGGCTAGCTGGAGCTCGCGCGCACCTAATGGAGCAGGCATGGGGGGCTACGGTGGCCTGTGGTGGCGGCAGCAGCAAGCTTGGCGGCGGCCGGAGCTCGGGTGAGCTCGGGGTCGAGGCTACAACGGTCGTGGCAATGCGGGGTTAGCACATATGGCTTCTACGCGGTGCGGCGAATACATTGGACGCATGCCAGGGACCAAATGGTCACCGGAGTGTCGCCAGCGTCGAGCTCGTGTGGCGGTGCGTCTCGGCTCCGGTGGAGGAGGCAGCTAGAGCTCGAAATCGGGCATGGAGTTAGGGGTAAACGAAGCAGGGGCTCACATGGAGTCGGTAGGGAGGCTCAGCAAGCTTGGGGAGGACCAGACAGCGGCCTAACAGCGATGGCGATCCGGCGGCCGTGCGTGTAGAAGACAGGTCGATGGCGAGGCAGCAGGGCGTCCGGCGGTGCGTGGCTCATTAGGAACGAAGAGGAGGTCGTAGCGGAGCTTGCAGACACGGAGATAGGGCGAGGGGGAGGCGGTAGCTACGACGGCGACGAGCTGCAGCGACGGCAGCGCTCGGGCACGGGAGAAAAAGCGAGGGAGAGAGACAGAGGAAAGGGGATCGACTCGGGGAGAGAGTGAGAGAGGGTCGGGGGAGTACGCGGCGGCTCCAGGAGCCTCTCTCGCGTCGGCGGAAGCAGGAGGTGGCCACGGCGTGTGGCCGCAGGCGCCGGGCACGTGCCTCTCGTCCTCCTGGCGAGAGGAGGGGGATGACTGGCAGAGGCCTGGTGGGCTGGGCCGGCCTGCTGGGCTGCACAGTGCCAGGCCGTAGGTAAGGTCCAGGTAAGCGTTTCTCTATTTTTGTTTTCTTTTCTATTTTTCTGACATTTGTTTGGTTTAATAATAATACTAAACCATTTTATTTTCTTATCCCAATTTTTGCAGGGGCTAGTGGTATTATTCTAGAGCTCCTCAACTATTGGCATAATTTTTGGACAATATTTTATATATATATATATATAACAATATATATCCAAAGCAAATAACTACTGCATTAATTCCAAATGCCCAAAATAAATACTTATGATCTCCTAAAAATGTTGGTTTGATTTTTATCTCTGTCCAATATTTTCAGAGAGCAACATGAGCATTTTCTTGGACCTTTTTGGAGCAATTTTTTTATTAGGGTCATTTCCAGAATGATTCTGAGGGTTTCACTAATCCCCATTTCAAATTTCAATGAAATTTAAACATGATGCAAACATGAAGACTAGCCAAGGTCATACCAGAACTAGGGATGTGACAACTCGCCCCCACTCGAAAGAATCTCGTCCCGAGATTCAGGGGTCGGCGGAAATAAAGTGGGGTACTCAAGTCGAAGACGATCTTCACGCTCCCAGGTAGCTTCTCTCTCGGAATGATGAGACCACTGAACCTTGAGAAACTTGATGTTATGACGTTGAGTGACATGCTCTGCTTGATCAAGAATGCAAACAGGGTACTCTCGATAAGTGAGGTTATCTTGGAGATCAAGCGTTTCATGGTCCACTCCGCGGATGGGATCCGAGAAGCAACGCCTGAGTTGATAGACGTGGAAGACATCATGTACTCGGAAAAGATGTGGGGGTAGTTCCAACTGGTAGGCAGCCTCTCCTCGTTTAGCGAGAATGCTAAAAGGACCAATGTAACGAGGAGCCAACTTGCCCTTGATACCGAATCGATGGGTACCCTTCAAAGGGGTAACCCGAAGGTAAGCTTTGTCGCCAACTTCATAAGCCACTTCCTTATGACTACGGTCATACTAGCTCTTTTGACGAGATTGGGTTGTTTTCAAATTCTCACGAATGATGTGAACTTGCTCTTCTGCCTCCTGGATCATATCCGGTCCAAATAATTGTCTTTCACCGGTTTCTGACCAGTTCAAAGGTGTTCGACATCTTCGTCCATACAGAACCTCAAAAGGAGCTTTCTTGAGGCTGGATTGGTAGCTATTGTTATAAGCAAACTCGATGAAGGGAATACACTTCTCCCAATCCATATCGAATGAGATAACACAAGCTCTAAGCATGTCTTCGAGAATTTGGTTGACCCTTTCCACCTGACCACTTGATTGAGGGTGGAAAGCGGTACTGAAGGAAAGATGGGTGCCCATGGCAGTTTGGAAACTCTCCTAGATATGAGAAGTGAAAAGACTACCACGGTCTGAATTGATCTCTAGTGGAACACCATGAAGTGACACTATTCGAGAAATATATAAGTCAGCGAGCTGACTAGCAGTGATACTCTCTCGAACAGGTAGGAAGTGAGCCACTTTGAAAATACGATCAACGACTACGAAGATAGCATTATTCCCTCTCTTGGTCCTGGCCAAGCCGGTGATGAAGTCCATACCAACTTTATCCAATTTCCACTCAGGAATAGCTAAAAGGCTGAAGGGTGCCAGCAGGCCTTTAATGTTCTGCCTTAACGCGACGACAAACGTCACAGTTAGCAATGAACTCAGCGATTTCTCTTTTCATCCTAGTCCACCAGAACCTCTGGCGTAGGTCCTGATACATTTTAGTACTACTGGGATGAATCATTAGAGGAGATTCATGCACCTCCTTAAGGATTAACTGCCGAAGATGTTGCTTCTTGGGAACCACCAGACGATTCCCGAAGAAAACAACACCTCGATCATCTATAGAGAAACTACCGACAATGCCCTTGGCAATGTTTCTCTTGATCCGGTTAATCCCTGTATCATGCTTCTGGGCTTCTACGATATGATCCACAAGAGTAGGTTTCGCCACCAAGGTAGAAAGGAATCCACGAGGAGCAATGTGAAGGTTAAGGTTACAGAATTCCTCATGGAGAAGTGGTTGGCCCTGCTGCAACATGAGATTGTTGCAATAGGACTTACCACTTAGCGCATCAACCATGACATTGCCCTTGCCTGGGGTGTAAGTAATACCTAAGTCGTAATCTGAGATCAACTCCAACCAACGTCTTTGCCTAAGGTTCAAATCTGGTTGGGTGAAGATATACTTGAGACTCTGGTGATCGGTGTAAATCTCGCAACGCTTACCAAGAAGGTAATGTCGCCAGGTCTTAAGTGCATAGACTACGGCTGCAAGCTCTAGATCATGTGTAGGACAATTCTCCTCATGTGGATGCAACTGTCGAGATGCATAGGCAATCACATAGTGATCTTGCATAAGAATGCAACCTAGTCCCTGTCGTGAGGCGTCACAGTAGATAACAAAGTCTTTAGTGAAATCCGGTGGCACCAGTATGGGAGCAGAAGTCGGGCGTCTTTTCAGTTCCTGAAAATTGTGCTCACGCTGTGGGGACCACTCAACTTTTTATCTTTCTTGAGAAGTTCCGTGAGAGGTTTGGCCACTTTCGAGAAGTTCTCAACGAAGCGGCGACAATAACTGGCTAGGCCAAGGAAACTCCTAACTTTCTTAACCGTTTTAGGCGGAGTCCAATCAAGAACGGCCTAAACTCTCTCGGGATTGACAACAATGCCCTTACCAGATATCACGTGGCCCAGGTAGGTCACTTCTGGCAACCAAAATTCGCACTTGGAGAACTTGGCATAAAGGCGGTGCTCTCTGAGTTTCTCTAACACAAGTCTAAGATGTTCGGCATGCTCTTCCTCGTTCTTCGAGTAAATAAGAATATCATCGAGGTAAACCACGATGAACTTATCTAAGTACTCCATGAAGATCGAGTTCATGAAGCGAGAGAATGTAGCTTGAGCATTGGTTAGACCAAAGGACATGACGGTGTACTCGTACTGGCCATAACGAGTGACAAAAGCCGTCTTAGGAATGTCCCCGTTTCTGATCTTGATTTGATGGTAGCCTAACCTCAAATCCATCTTGGAAAAGACTGAGGATCCAGCGAGCTGATCATACAGATCGTTGATCCTGGGAGCGGATACTTGTTCTTTATCGTGACCAAATTAACAGGACGATAATCTAAAACCATTCGGTCCGTTCCATCCTTCTTCTTGACGAAGAGGACGGGGCAAGCCCAGGGAGAAGAACTAGGACGGATGAAACCCTTTTGCAAGGATTCATCGAGTTGTTTCTTAAGCTCAGCTAGTTCTAAGGGTGCCATCTTGTAAGGTCTCCTAGAGATTGGAGCGGTTCCTGGGATAAGATCTATGACAAACTCTACATCTTTGTCAGGTGGAATACCTAGCAGTTCCTCTGGAAAGACATCCGGGAAGTCACGGACTACCGGGATATCTTCAAGGTCAGGAAGAGGGTTGGCATTAAGAGAATAGAGTTGGCGCTTTGCAACTCTAGTGGAGACAGTGACTATCTTGCCAGATGGGTATCTTGGCATGATGAGCTGTCATCCAGTCCATACCCAAGATGATGCTAATATCTGAAGACTTGAGGGCTACAAGTGATGCAAGGAATACAAGTCTGTTAACAAAGATTTCATTACCATGGCTTATTCTGGTAGTTTGCGATCTAGACCCTGGAGTTTGGATTTCAAGTGGAGTTGGCATATCACAAAATGACATGTCGTGCAAACGAGCATAGCCTTCAGAGATGAAGGAGTGAGATGCTCCAGTATTGAACAGAACCAAAGATGGATGGCAGTTGACAAGGAGTGTAACAAGAACGACACCCGGATCATCATGAGCGTCTTTAGCTGAGACGTGATGCACACATCCACGTTTAGTGGGAGCTGACTTGATACTAATCATCTTGCGTGATGGCTTACCACGGCCAACAGACTTCTTAGACCGGGTGGAGCATAGTTGGTTTGAGAGCAGTCACAGGCATAGTGTCCTAGCTCTCTGCATGTGAAACAAGTCCCTAAAGTAGGACGTGGACCTGCTTTGACAAGCGGTCTACCAATAGGCCTGGGTGGAGCATGTAACTGAATTGGGTAAGGTGCCACACAAGAAGGCCTCGGTGTATAACCGGGTGGAAGAGCGGAGTTCGGAACCCAAATCCAGCGCTTCCGCGAAGTAGAACCGGAGGAAGAACCCAAATCACGGGTGTGCTTACGAGACTCCTCGTAAGTGAGTTGAGCTGTCTCTGTGTTAATGGCCTTGTTCACAAGAGCCTGGAATGTATTGCAATGATGCAAGTGGAGGTCACGGCGCAACTTGGGGTTGAGACCCTTCTGGAACCTAGCCTGCTTCTTGGCGTCTATGGACACCTCTTCTGTAGATAGCGGGCGAGGTTCTCAAACTCTCTACTATAAGCATCAACAACCATCTTACTCTGGGTGAAACTACATAACTCTTCTCTCTTGCGGTCAATGAGGGCCAGAGGGATGTGATGTTCGTGAAAAGCCTCAGTGAAATCTCTCCAGGTAGGTATCTGGTCAGCTAGAAGCATAGCCTCATAATTCTGCCACCAAATACTCGCAGGACCTTCCAGATGATAAGCAGCGTAGGTGACCTTGTCACCTTCAGCTACGTTTGTAACATCCCAAAATTCTAAATTTTGGAATGTTATAATAAATAGATAGATTTGATTGATTGTTTGATTGATTGTCTGAAAGTGAGTGAATTCGAATTTTTTTGAAAGTTAAATGAGAGGGAATAAAAGAAGTTTCCCAAACTTTCATTTTGCAATTCGTGATCTCCGTGAATTCAAATTCTTTTCACCACGACACCCTGGAGAGAAGATGACATGACTTCTTCCATTATTTAAATGACGAGGGGTGTTGAAAATATTTGAATTTCATTGGAAAATATTTCCAATTCAGAAACTTCATGCAGCTCAATAATTTTGATGAGAGAAGATAAAATGACTTCTTCAAATTATATGAAATATGAGTTGGGAGTTTCAAAGAATTAAATTCAAAAGTTTTTTTGAATTTATTTTCAATTTGGAGTTATTTGAGTTTTATCCAAATTATTTTTCTCCAAAAATAAAATATATGGAAATTAGGGTAACATGATTCCCTACAATAGAAAATTGGAGAGAAATAAATTTGAAATCATTTTGATATTTTTAAAATGATTTTTATTGGATTTTATTAGACCAGTAGCACTCTTTGAATTATCCTATTTTGTGTGTATTTTATTTAATGCTAGAAAAATGTTCATGTCATAGGAAATCTTTTTCTGAAAATTTTGATATATTATATGCCTATATAAAAAAAATTATTTAATTTTTTTTCTATTGTTTGGAAATGTTTTTTTTAAAACTCCTTCCCCGACTGGGCCGGCCCAGCCAACCGGGCCAGGCCACGGCCTAGCCCAACCGCGCTGTCCCCGACCTCCGGTCGGAGACCGGCTGCCGCACGCCAGCGCCGCCGTGCTCAGCACGGGCTCCCGCCGCCGCCTCTGCCTGCCCCCTCGTCCACGCCTCCCCTCCCCTCCTATAAAGGGCGCCGCCCCGGCCCCGTTCCCCTTCTTTTCACATCACGCCCATCGCCAGAGCTCGTCGCTGCCGCCTCGACCCACCGCCTGCAGCGCCGCTCCTCGCCGCGTGGAGCCGCCGCCCACCGCTGCCCGCATCGCCGCTAGCCCGCACCGCCACCGCCGCTGCTGCCAGCTGCCGCGCCACCGCTCGCTGCCGCCGGAGCCCGCCACTGCCGCTCGATCCGGCGTCACCGCCGATCTGCTAACCGCCGCCGGTGCTCTTTTCGACGAAAACCGCCTGGTCCGGTTTATTTTACTTTTGGTTTTCTCTGGTTTTCTTCTAAAGCAGGTTTTATTTAATAGTTGGGTTAATTAGTCGACGTTCGCTAGTTTAGGATTTGTAGCGAACGGTTTTCGTCTTATAGGCTTCTGCAGCGAACGTTCGCTATTTAGTCTTTTCTTTTTCTGTTTTAATTCCGGCCAGGGACTTTTCTGTGATGATTTTCTTTACAGTTTAGTCCCTGAACTTCAAACAATCATTACTTTTTACTCGTTAGTCCAAATCCAACGAAACCAACGCTCACGTCTTCGTTATGATCTCCTCTATCCAGTAAAACAACTTAAACATGTTTTTTGAAAAGTTTAAAATTTGAATTAGATCAGATTTGAATTCAAACTTTGTTTGTTCATAACTTGAGTTTTGTAGCTCCGTTTGAGTTGATTCTTTTTGCAAATCGGAGCTCTTGACCTAAACTTTATGATAAGGCCAAATTCACATAATTTTGGTACTGTTAGAAATTGTTTTATGTTGCAAGAGCTATTTGCTTGGTTTTGATGTTTTCCGAATCGACTTCTTCGATCTTTCTGGTCTTTTGAGTAATTGCTTATGTGTGGTTACTATTGCTTGCTTACAATAGATTGACAGAGTGTCACGAGTAGATCCATCAAGAGTTTTGAGTGTGAATCATCTTCAACAACATTGCAGGCAAGTTCACACTTTGATCATATCCCTTTAATACCCAGTTTTATGCATTAGTTTCAACCCTCAAACATTGCATGGTTAGAAATTGATAACATGTGGGTATTGGGAAGTAGTTGATGAGGTAGGAACCTATTGCCCTGCATTCAAACCTTGGGAGTTACTATTACGTTATGCTTACATTGTCATGCTATGCTCGTAGACGTGGATTGGGTTTTGAGAGTATTCATGACAGATGTGAGATTGTTAATTAATGGTTTACTTAAGGTGGCAACTTAAACACACATCTGGGTGGATTGAGGCACTTGGGTATTCTAGGATTGCCTGTCTAGGCACCTGGGTAGACCAGGATTGCCTGTTTTTTAATGGACCGCCACCCAGGCTCAAAGGGATCATGAGATTTTTCATACTAGAAACTTCCGTGTGCAGCCACAAGCTATTATGGGCTCTAGCATAGTTGATTAAGTCGTGCGAACTCTTACAGGGTAGACTAGCAGATGTAGGGGTGAGTAGGTGTAACGGTCTATCCATCGTAAGGTGCTAGCGCTTCTGAAAGACTATGTCTCGGTCATCCGTCTTCTCAAACACCATGTAGTGCGAGAAACCAAACGGAGGCGATCGAGTCTTGTGGGGAAAAAGTGCGCAAACCTCTGCAGAGTGTATACACTAATCATGATTAGCCGTGTCCCCGGTTATGGACATCTTGAGTATCTAGTACCTGGATTATCATGTGAATCTCATCATGTTACTTAATTAAGTTTGTTGGGTTTAATGATGTTATTTAATTGGGATTGAGAATGCTGTCAACCATTCTCAATGTTTAAACCACCATGATAGTTAAATAAAATTTATTCCTTTGCAGTAGGGAAAAATTGGCTTTTCGCAAAAACCTTATAACCATAGAGCTTTTCCACCAGCCAAATATGCATGTAGTGATAGCCTTTATTCATCATTCTCTATGGTGTGAATTTGCCAGTACATTCAATGTACTGACCCTCTGTGGCTGCAACGTCTCATGTTGCAGGATTTCTTACGACGAGTAAGTGATACGTTAGGGTTACGATTTCTACACTCAACTTTGCCGTTGGTGTTGATGGGAATCCACAACCTTGTTACTTCCGCTATTTGGATTGAGGTAATAGTATTTACGTTACTTTTACATGTGATTTACCTCTGTTATAAATCCTCGAGTACTGTGTGTGTCAGCATACCGATCCAGGGATGACACTTAAGCACAGAGACTTGATCCATTCGGGTCGGGTCGCTACAAGATGGTATCAGAGCACATGTTGACTGTTGGACGTGACCCTAGAAACTGGCAAGCCCATAGCAAAGATTTTTTTTCTACAAATTTCCCTTTCAAAAAGATCTTTTACCTCTCTTCTCTTCTGAGCTTATTCAAATATTCCCTTTTAGTGAGACCATACCCCTTTCCCCTTTTGACCCCACGAAGATTCGACTGATGAGACCACTCCAAGAAGTACAAGATATCGGACAACTAAGACCACTTCAGAATGAAGAGTATTTTCCGTTCATTTGAATAATGGAAACTACAACGATTGAAGACCGAAGACAAGTAGAATTTGAAGGCTCTGAAGAATTCCTAGATTTGTATGACCTAGGAAGGCTACCCTTATGGAACATGGAAGACTATGGAAGTTGTCAATACCCGAGATCAAGGTGTATCGGAGAAAGACTGAAACAAGGAGCATGAGAACTCGAAGTTTTGTCAAGAAAAACCCTAAGGCAGGAGAATATCACTATGGAGAGATAGCTCATGGAAATGACAAGAGGCAGAAACACAGCTATCCATGATGTTATCCGCCCTTATGCTATTCACCGTGTTGAGTTAAGCATGCATATGCATGGAAGGATTGGATGGTAGAAGGCTGATGGAGCATCTATCAGCAAGAGGTGAAGTTTTACCCTTAGCCTAGTGTATCACCCAGGATCTGGAGTGTTACATCAAGAAGTTAAGATGGAGCTACAAGAAGCCGTATTTTTACAAGGAGCATTTCGTGAAGAACTTAGGACCCAGAAGTTGAAGTAGCCAAGCTGGAGGAGGCACAACCTCGAGATACCGGAGATTCGTCAGGAACTGAAGGACAGTAGACCATGGTTCATGCCAAGGATGTTGAAACCAGAAGTTTGGAACGCAACTCCAGAATATTAAAGGACGTCACGAGAGACTTCGCGTCAACAGAGTTGATCTGGCAAAAGAACTTGAGAAAGACAAGCATGAGAAGAAGCCATTGGAGGCATGAACAAGGCTTGAAGAGTTTGGAGACGTTGAAGATTTATGACTTTTAGAAGACCAAACCCCTATTATATACCTACGTTAGATGCGACGATTGTGAGCTGTCATTGTTTGATGTTTTTCCCGACGGCCAAAAATAAAATCTGTCTTTTCAAAACTTTTGTTTGTATTGTGTGCATCCCTCTCTATCTCTCTTATCTTACCCCAAACCCACATGGACCAATAGAGGATGAATGGAGATGAGCTTGTATTTTCTGGACGATGAGTCAGTTGGAGACAGACCGATGGATTCAGAACATGGAGGATCACATGGAGAATAACCCTATAGTCGGAAAGGATATGACCCAGCATGCTCTTCAGTGCTTTGAAAGAGGTGCTGCTACTTGGTGGAGGATGTACCAAACCATCAATGGATGGCAAGGAGTAACCACTTGGAAAGAATTTAAGTTGACTCTGCCAAAGTCTCGGCTTGTGTCCCAGAAGTTGAAGCCTTATGGAAAGGATATGAAGAAACCTTGTGCATGCAAGATTTGTGGAGAAATAGGACACACCCATAAAGAACACAAGGATGAATGCCCTAATTGTGAAGGAAGTCACCCAAGTTGAAGAATGCCCAATTAGGAAGATTACTTGTTTCTTGTGTGAAGGGACTACCCACTATCCTGCTCAGTGTCACATTTACCCCATGGTACAACGAACCATCCAACAGAAGAAATAAGTAATGAAAGGAGCGCTCATGGAAATTTTAGAAGAAGCTGTGATGAAGGAAGAGATGGAGGGCACACCTAAAGAAGACCCGAGTAAACCCTACACTAAGTCTTGCTATTCATGTGGAGAAGAAGGACACATCTCCCAAAATTGTTTGAATGGGGATCTAGTAGAATTCCCGACATAGGAAGTAGAGTATGAACCACAAGAAATAGAAGCCCAGATTGGAATGGAAAAGTCCAGGAAGAGAAACCGATTGGAGCCCAGGAGGGACCTGAGTCATATCACCTGTTATAGGTGCAAGGAGTCAGGGCACTACCTCAACAGTTGCCCAAAAAGGAAACCTCGAGACTTGTCAGAAGTAATATGTTTTCGTTGTAATGAAGCAGGGCACTTTGCCAGAGATTATCCCAAAGAGAATGAGACATGTGATAAATAGTTGAGTCTGTGAGAAGTATAGTAATAGAAGTGAGAACAACTCTTTTGTATCAAGGTGTTGAGTTGAGACATGTAATGGTAAAGCGAGAGATTGTAATCACTTGAGAATGAATAAAGTTAGCATCGTTGGTATTGATATGGATTTTATGAGTTGTTACTCTATAAAGAAGAATTTTGGCCATTCTGAGGATATGAGAAATATGGTCTATGGAGGATCTGTGCATTTTAAGGGTGGTAATACTCTGTAAGAACCCTTGACCCCTGGAAAAGATAAGGATACTCCACTGAGTGGATTTCGGACAAAAAGAATACGAGTTTTGTCTCGATATGTGTGATACCCCAAGAATATGTGGGATGAAGTTGGAGACCGTCTGTTGTTTGGACCAAATGTGATCAAGGAGTCAGAAGAGAATGTTAAGTTGATTCGAGATAGACTGAAGGTAGCTCAGTCCAGGCAGAAGAGTTATGCAGACTCAAAAATGCAAGGAGGTAGTCTATGAAATTTGAGATAGAGCATGTCTTCGTGAGTCCCCTCTGCGAGGAATTAAACGATTTGGAGTTAAGGGAAAATTAGCCCCGAGATTTGTAGGACATACTGAGTTTTGGAGCGTATGAGAGAAGTGGCCTACAAGTTGGAGTTACCCAAAGGACTGTCAGGAGTTCATGATGTGTTTCACGTTTCTCAGTTGAATAGTTCCATGCAGAGATGGCCAATATTTCCTTGTAAGGATGCTTGACCCTGGAAAGGATAATTATGTTCCACGAAGTGGAATATGGACTCCATAAGTATAAGTTTTTATCTCGGTATGTGGGATATCCCATGAAGGATGAAGAGATGAGTTACCATTGGATATAAAGGAGGTATGATGTTGGAAATATGGATCAATGGAAACTCCATGATGAGTCTGAGTAATCATGTCCTAGGTTGGTGCCAATAGAAGGAAGGAAGACAGTACAATTGGATGGATTTAAGAATACTAGGAAGTTGGAAGTTGGAATAATGATCAGTTGCCCGATGATAAGTTCAAGGACTACAAGTGATGAGATGGGCCATAACCCACAGGCCCAGGACCTGCCAAGAAGAAAGCACATCCTTGCTGAAGGAAGAACCCTGGAGGAAGATACGACGCTTATCGACAGACAATTTTATAGGAGTAACGCAAAACCTGAGAGTTGTGAAGGAACGATAGATGTTTTTTTGGTTTGGAGAATCAATGGATTTATCCGAACCATGGTTCGTCGACAAGAGAAATTCTGCAATACTTGTGAGGATGACCGAGTGTTAGAATGCGAGATTCACTAAAGCATATATAGGGTAATGATTTGGGTGTGGGATGGATTGATCACCATACCGACTTACTCTTATTATTCGCCTTGCTATATGGGATGGTAAATCTGAGTGACTTACCTATAGTAGAGAGACGACGATCACAACCCTGTTTAAACCTTAGAATGGTATAGCAATTTTCCCTTGTACAAGGCAGCTTTTGCCAACTGTAGGTTATACGGTGAGGATCAACCCAGACCCATTTCCTGCAGGAGAAACCATAAATTTGTTGACCACCATGAGGTATCGATTAGTTGTTTAGTACTGGCGCCAGACCCGTCAGGTAAGAAGACCCAGTCTCAGAATAACCTTACCAAGATGAAAGGACAAAAGAATTGAGGAAAAGGTTATGTCGTTACCGGAAGAGCCCAGAGAAAGGAATTATACTAAATATCTGAGAAGACCGGCCCTGTCAAGAATAAGGATGGAATATATGAGTATTGATGGGACCGTAACGATGTTTCTAAGGGTGGTGGTACCCCAGACCCTGGTGATGATTGATGGATTTTGAGGAGACCCCAAACCTAACCTATTTCTTGCTAGCCTCTCCGAATCTCGAGGACGAGATTCATTTTAAGGGTGGTAGGTTTGTAACATCCCAAAATTCTAAATTTTGGAATGTTATAATAAATAGATAGATTCGATTGATTGTTTGATTGATTTTCTGAAAGTGAGTGAATTCGAATATTTTTTTGAAAGTTAAATGAGTGGGAACAAAAGTAGTTTCCCAAACTTTCATTTTGCAATTCGTGATCTCCGTGAATTAAAATTCTTTTCACCACGACACCCTGGAGAGAAGATGACATGACTTCTTCCATTATTTAAATGACGAGGGGTGTTGAAAATATTTGAATTTCATTGGAAAATATTTCCAATTCAGGAAAACTTCATGCAGCTCAATGATTTTCATGAAAGAAGATAAAATGACTTCTTCAAATTATATGAAATATGAGTTGGGAGTTTCAAAGAACTAAATTCAAAAGTTCTTTTGAATTTATTTTCAATTTGGAGTTATTTGAGTTTTATTCAAATTATTTTTCCCAAAAATAAAATATATGGAAATTAGGGTAACATGATTCCCTACAACAAAAAATTGGATAGAAATAAATTTGAAATCATTTTGATATTTTTAAAATGATTTTTATTGGATTTTATTAGACCAGTAGCACTCTTTGAATTATCTGATTTTGTGTGTATTTTATTTAATGCTAGAAAAATGTTCATGACGTAGGAAATCTTTTTCTGAAAATTTTGATATATTATATGCCTATATAAAATTTTTTATTTAATTTTTTTTCTATTGTCTGGAAATGTTTTTTTTAAAACTCCTTCCCCGACTGGGCCGGCCCAGCCAACCGGGCCAGGCCACGGCCCAGCCCAACCGCGCTGTCCCCGACCTCCGGTCGGAGACCGGCTGCCGCACGCCAGCGCCGCCATGCTCAGCACGGGCTCCCGCCGCCGCCTCTGCCTGCCCCCTCGCCCACGCCTCCCCTCCCCTCCTATAAAGGGCACCGCCCCGGCCCCGTTCCCCTCCTTTTCACATCACGCCCATCGCCGGAGCTTGTCGCTGCCGCCTCGACCCGCCGCCTGCAGCGCCGCTCCTCGCCGCGTGGAGCCGCCGCCCACTGCTGCCCGCATCGCCGCTAGCCCGCACCGCCGCCGCCGCTGCTGCCAGCTGCCGCGCCACCGCTCGCTACCGCCGGAGCCCGCCGCTGCAGCTCGATCCGGCGTCGCTGCTGATCTGCTAACCGCCGCCGGTGGTCTTTTTGACGAAAACCACCCGAACCGGTAATTAACCGCCCGGTCCGGTTTATTTTATTTTTGGTTTTCTCTGATTTTCTTCTAAAGCCGGTTTTATTTAATAGTTAGGTTAATTAGTGGACGTTCGCTAGTTTAGGATTTGTAGCGAACGGTTTTCGTCTTATAGGCTTCTGCAGCGAACGTTCGCTATTTAGTCTTTTTCTTTTTCTGTTTTAATTCCGGCCAGGGACTTATCTGTGATTAATTTCTTTACAGTTTAGTCCCTGAACTTCAAACAATCATTACTTTTTACTCGTTAGTCCAAATCCAACGAAACCAACGCTCACGTCTTCGTTACGATCTCCTCTATCCAGTAAAACAACTTAAACATGTTTTTGAAAAGTTTAAAATTTTAATTAGATCAGATTTGAATTCAAACTTCGTTTGTTCATAACTTGAGTTTCGTAGCTCCGTTTGAGTTGATTCTTTTTGCAAATCGGAGCTCTTGACCTAAACTTTCTGATAAGGCCAAATTCACATAATTTTATTACTATTAGAAATTGTTTTATGTTGCAAGAGCTATTTGCTTGGTTTTGATGTTTTCCGAATCGACTTCTTCGATCTTTCTGGTCTTTTGAGTAATTGCGTATGTGTGGTTACTATTGCTTGCTTACGATAGATTGACGGAGTGTCACGAGTAGATCTATCAAGAGTTTTGAGTGCGAATCATCTTCAACAACATTGCAGGCAAGTTCACACTTTGATCATATCCCTTTAATACCCAGTTTTATGCATTAGTTTCAACCCTCAAACATTGCATGGTTAGAAATTGACAACATGTGGGTATTGGGAAGTAGTTGATGAGGTAGGAACCTATTGCCCTGCATTCAAACCTTGGGAGTTACTATTACGTTATGCTTACATTGCCATGCTATGCTCGTAGACGTGGATTGGGTTTTGAGAGTATTCATGACAGATGTGAGATTGTTAATTAATGGTTTACTTAAGGTGGCAACTTAAACACACATCTGGGTGGATTGAGGCACTTGGGTATTCTAGGATTGCCTGTCTAGGCACCTGGGTAGACCAGGATTGCCTGTTTTTTAATGGACCGCCACCCAGGCTCAAAGGGATCATGAGATTTTTCATACTAGAAACTTCCGTGTGCAGCCACAAGCTATTATGGGCTCTAGCATAGTTTATTAAGTCATGCGAACTCTTACAGGGTAGACTAGCAGATGTAGGGGTGAGTAGGTGTAACGGTCTATCCATCGTAAGGTGCTAGCGCTTCTGAAAGACTATGTCTCGGTCATCCGTCTTCTCAAACACCATGTAGTGCGAGAAACCAAACGGAGGCGATCGAGTCTTGTGGGGAAAAAGTGCGCAAACCTCTGCAGAGTGTATACACTAATCATGATTAGCCGTGTCCCCGGTTATGGACATCTTGAGTATCTAGTACCTGGATTATCATGTGAATCTCATCATGTTACTTAATTAAGTTTGTTGGGTTTAATGATGTTATTTAATTGGGATTGAGAATGCTGTCAACCATTCTCAATGTTTAACAGCCACCATGATAGTTAAATAAAATTTATTCCTTTATAGTAGGGAAAAATTGGCTTTTCACAAAAACCTTATAACCATAGAGCTTTCCACCAGCCAAATATGCATGTAGTCATAGCCTTTATTCATCATTCTCTATGGTGTGAATTTGCCAGTACATTCAATGTACTGACCCTCTGTGGCTGCAACGTCTCATGTTGCAGGATTTCTTACGACGAGTAAGTGATACGTTAGGGTTACGATTTCTACACTCAACTTTGTCGTTGGTGTTGATGGGAATCCACAACCTTGTTACTTCTGCTATTTGGATTGAGGTAATAGTAATTACGTTACTTTTACATGTGATTTACCTTTGTTATAAATCCTCGAGTACTGTGTGTGTCAGCATACCGATCCAGGGATGACACTTAAGCACAGAGACTTGATCCATTCGGGTCGGGTCGCTACACGTTCGCAGAACGCAGCTTGTGAGTGATACTACGAAGCCAGTCATCTGCATCGAGTGGTTCAATGGAATGATGGAAGGTAGGTGGTTTCAGACCAATGAAATCATAGATGGTCGCTGACTCTTTGCACTGGGGTGCGGTGTTCTTCTCGACACGTGCTAACAAGCGATTAGACCCACGCTTGTTCCTCTCCATCTCTAACATGAACTCTTCCAATGAAGACTGGTCGGGAGGATCCTCATCCCTACCATCTCCGTGGTTCCGACTACGAGCAACAGAACTTCGGTTAACCAACGACATCCTGAAGAACCAACCAAGGAAACAAGGATGGATTCAGCATCATCATAAGGATGTAGAATATAGTACAAGGAAAATACTATCTCTTGAACTCCTAGGACAATTCCGGCAGCATAACGGCAGTAAAATGCTCAAAATGAGACATTCTGCAAAAGACGGGCTAGCACCAAACTCAACATCATCACTCAAGGTTTTGAGATATTACTATACAGGCTACACTGGAGGTACTCGAACTGGGATATGACTCAGATCAACCAATCCTTAGAGACTATGAAGTAGTAACACGTGATCCTAATAGACGGAAGAGAAAGCATAGTTCCTTAACCCCGTAGGAAAGATAGGATGACTCAGATCAGAAGGCATGAGGTATAAGGAGTAAAAAGAGCCTTACGTTCCCTTCCACAATCAATTCCCCTATATAGCTAAAGAATTTCTAGACTCAACTTCGACCAGGTTGGCTTGGTAATCCTACAGGCAGTCAGGCTCTGATACCAAAGCTGCCGGGACCCCGATTCTAAGTCACACCGATCTAGCATGTAACACCTCATATCACTTTGCGGCCTCACGCACGGGATTCCCACGGGTGTCGCCTTACCATGGCCCGGGACCGTTTGCGCCTTTTGGCTCACGTATATGATAGTGTCGCTAGCATCCATATGACAGAGAACCTGGGCCGACATGACTAGTCGTGAACCCAAAGTGGCACTAACTTACAGGGACAGGCATACATGAAACAACATCAAGCATGTCAGTCAGCAGCATGTGAATCCGGGCTGTAGCAACTAGGCTAACAGGACTCTGGATGTCACCGCGTGACATTTCCTTGAAGGGACAAACACAGGGACGAAGTGAATCACATGTCGGCCAGTCTAAGTGTTCCGGAGCAGTAGTGCTGGGCTAGCAGGACTCCGGGTAAACCGGGCTGTAGCGGACTACCATGGCTCGGTGGAATCACCAACTACATTCCCCCATAAGAGAGGCTACCAAGGATAAACAACTAGGTTGTCGGATCCCACACATAGCAATACATGTCACACGTACGCATAACATGCAAGTATGTGATGTACAACATGGCATCACAACATAACGCAAACTCATATAGATAAAGGCCCAGAAGAGCCACATAGCATTAAATACAAACAGGGGTCACATGACCCATCATTCAGAGCATACAAGCAACGGAAGCATTACATGTGTGAGTACAGACAACTACAAAAGGAAAAGGCTGAGAAGCCTGACTATCTACAAGTCCCTCCCAAGGGTACAAGATCGTAGCTGAGGTAACAAGCTACTCGTTGAAGTCCAAGCAGTACTACTAGTGAGACAGATGTATCACCTGCAAAACATAAATAAAGCAAACGTGAGTACAAAGGTACTCAGCAAGACTTACATCAGATCCTATCATACATGCATTTGTATCCAGAAGGTAATGTGGGGTTTAGTTGCAACAAGCCAGCTTTGACTCAGTGGCTAACCTGTTCTACGACAACGAGAAACTTCTTTGAGGTGAGGCAGCGCACACGAGTCCACTAATCTCCACATCAATACACTACTATGGATTCATCCCCGTCTCTCCACAAGAAGGCTATCCATAGCACTCACACTTGTCTTGAGCATTTTAGAGTATCCACTTTAAGTTGTCTATGTACCACATAAGCATCCAAGAAGTCCATAACCGAGGACACGGCTATTCGAATAGATCATGATAACCATGCAGGGGTGTACTTATTCACACACGCTCTCACCACTTATCACCATGTACACGTCATGTATCTCGGCAACCTTCAAGCGGAAGCCTGGCGAGGGTGTCGGCCAAGACTCTAGTCCAGGTTTATCGCCTATTCGGGTTCCATCCGCGAGGAGATCCGGCCGGGGTTTCGCTCACGGCCCCAAACGATGTGTACATGGTTCCCTAGCCCACCATCCGGGTGCCACTCGGTACACCCGGCCACGGTGCCTAGTCTGTCCCAAGTCCACCCTGCCGGGTGCCACTCGGTAGAAAAATAGCACTACCTACAAACACCAGAAACTAGTTGCAACTCCTGGACAGAGATCAAGTTGGCTAATAAGTCGAGAGGGGTCGAGTTACCGGAACCCAATGTGTGGTCGTAGCTAGTCATTGGACAACTTACACAGAACTCAGTTCTTAAGGATGGTCCCAATGAGACAACCCACCGTGTACTCCTACATGGCCTCTCACCGCTACCTTTACCAAATCGTGTTCACACGCTTAACTCTCAGCACCAAAACATATCGTAACACTCCAATTCATTCCCGATGAATCAGGCCTGACATACTCTAAGCAATAGCAGGCAATGCATGGTAGGAACACAACATGGCTCAATCAACTCCTACACATGCTAGTGGGTTTTAACTATTTACTGTGGCAATGACAGGTCATGCAGAGGAATGGGTTCAACTACCGCAGCATAAAGTAGCAGTTGAATCGTTGTTGTCCTAATGCAATAAATGAGAGCGGGAGCGAGAGAGTAGGATTGTATCAGAATGAACAAGGGGGTTTGCTTGCCTGGTAGATCAACAGGGGGGCACTGCTCCACTGACAGGTACTCTGGATCGGTCTCCCGAGTAGGACCTATCGAGATGGAACGGTGTCGATAATCAAACACGAGCATATAAAACAATATGATGCATCAACATGGCATGAGTATGTGATGTTGTTTGAGTTAATGCATCTAGCATTTATTTGCATGAAGTCCATTTGAACCAAAGTTTCAAATGCAACTCCAAAATAAGCCTTTATAAATGCCATTCATGTGTTTCCTCATATACAGCATGTATAAGTTAGTTTGTCATGCATGAAAATGGTACAGATGGATAGATTGAATTTTTCTGATAATTTTTCATATATAAATTATTTCAATCTGAGCTACATTTGAATTTCTATGAATTTTTGAAGTTTAGCTAAATTTCTGGAATTGCCAAAATAGAAATAATCTAGAATCATTTATTGCATCAGCACTAAGTCACGGTGACGTCGGCATTGACCAAAGTCAAATCTGACTGGTGGGCTCCACCTGTCATTGACTCAGGGGGTTAACAGGGGTTATTTAAATTAAATTGTGTCCCTAACAGTGCGGGTCCCACATGTCATCCACTCGGGGTTGATTAACTGGGTGATTAGCACCTAATCAAATCCTACCACGTCAGCGTCGCCGGATTAAGCACCGGCGACCAAATCTCGCGGCGGAGGCTCACCGGAGTTGCTCGGGCTCGCGCTATAGGCAGCGGTTTGCGACGCGGTTGGCCTCTACGGCTAGCTGGAGCTCGCGCGCACCTAATGGAGCAGGCATGGGGGCTACGGTGGCCTGTGGTGGCGGCGGCAGCAAGCTTGGCGGCGGCCGGAGCTCGAGTGAGCTCGGCGTCGAGGCTACAACGGCCGTGGCGATGCGAGGTTAGCACCTATGGCTTCTACGCGGTGCGGTGAATACATTGGACGCATGCCCGGGACCAAATGGTCACCGGAGTGTCGCTGGCATCGAGCTCGTGCGGCGGTGCGTCTCAGCTCTGGTGGAGGAGGCAGCTAGAGCTCGAAATCGGGCATGGAGTGAGGGGTAAACGAAGCAGGGGCTCACATGGAGTCGGTAGGGAGGGTCAGCAAGCTCGGGGAGGACCAGACGGCGGCATAACAACGATGGCGATCCGGCGGGCATGCGCGGAGAAGACGGGTCGATGGCGAGGCAGTAGGGCATCCGGCGGTGCGTGGCTCATCGGGGACGAAGAGGAGGTCATAGCGGAGCTTGCAGACACGGAGAGAGGGTGAGGGAGAGGCGGTAGCTACGACGGCGACGAGCTGCAGCGATGGTAGCGCTCGAGCGCGGGAGAAAAAGCGAGGGGGGAGATAGAGGAAAGGGGATCGACTCGGGGAGAGAGTGAGAGAGGGTCGGGGGAGTACACGGCGGCTCCAGGAGCCTCTCCCGCGTCGGCAGAAGCAGGAGGTGGCCACGGCGTGTGGCCGCAGGCGCTGGGCACGCGCCTCTCGTCCTCTTGGCGAGAGGAGGGGGATGACTGGCAGAGGCCTGGGGGGCTGGGCCGGCCTTCTGGGCTGCACAGTGCCAGGCCGTAGGTAAGGTCCAGGTAAGCGTTTCTCTATTTTTGTTTTCTTTTCTATTTTTCTGACATTTGTTTGGTTTAATAAAAATACTAAACCATTTTATTTTCTTATGCCAATTTTTGGAGGAGCTAGTGGTATTATGAAGGAAATATGCCCTAGAGGCAATAATAAAGTTATTATTTATTTCCTTATATCATGATAAATGTTTATTATTCATGCTAGAATTGTATTAACTGGAAACATAATACATGTGTGAATACATAGACAAACAAAGTGTCACTAGTATGCCTCTACTTGACTAGCTCGTTAATCGAAGATGGTTATGTTTCCTAACCATGAACAAAAGAGTTGTTATTTGATTAACGGGATCACATCATTAGAAGAATGATGTGATTGACATGACCCATTCCATTAGCTTAGCACCCGATCGTTTAGTATGTTGCTATTGCTTTCTTCATGACTTATACATGTTCCTATGACTATGAGATTATGCAACTCCCGTTTACCGGAGGAACACCTTGTGTGCTACCAAACGTCACAACGTAACTGGGTGATTATAAAGGATCTCTACAGGTGTCTCCAAAGGTACATGTTGGGTTGGCGTATTTCGAGATTAGGATTTGTCACTCTGATTGTCGGAGAGGTATCTCTGGGCCCTCTCGGTAATGCACATCACATAAGCCTTGCAAGCATTGCAACTAATGAGTTAGTTGCGAGATGATGTATTATGGAACGAGTAAAGAGACTTGACGGTAACGAGATTGAACTAGGTATTGATATACCGACGATCGAATCTCGGGCAAAGTAACATACCGATGATAAAGGGAACAACGTATGTTGTTATGCGGTCTGACCGATAAAGATCTTCGTAGAATATGTGGGAGCCAATATGAGCATCCAGGTTCTGCTGTTGGTTATTGACCGGAGACGTGTCTCGGTCTTGTCTACATTGTTCTCGAACCCGTAGGGTCCGCACGCTTAAGGTTTCGATGACAGTTATATTATGATTTTATGCATTTTGATGTACCGAAGTTTGCTCGGAGTCCCGGATCTGATCACGGACATGATGAGGAGTCTCGAAATAGTCGAGACATAAAGGTTGATATATTGGAAGCCTATATTTGGATATCGGAAGTGTTCCGGGTGAAATCAGGATTTTACCGGAGTACCGGGAGGTTACCGGAACCCCCCGGGAGGTATATGGGCCTTAGTGGGATTTAGTGGAAGAGAGGAGAGGTGGCCACGGCTGGGCCGCGCGCCCCTCCCCCCTAGTCCGAATAGCACAAGGAGAGGGGGGCGGCGCCCCCCCTTCCTTCTCTCTCTCCTCTTTCCCCCTCCCGAATCCTATTCCAACTAGGAAAGCGGGGGGAATCCTACTCCCGGTGGGAGTAGGACTCCTCCTGGCGCGCCCTCCTCCTGGCCGGCCGCACCCCGCCTTGCTCCTTTATATACGGGGGCAAGGGGGCACCTCTAGACACACAAGTTGATCCACGTGATCATATTCTTAGCCGTGTGCGGTGCCCCCTTCCACCATAATCCTCGATAATATTGTAGCGGTGCTTAGGCGAAGCCCTGCGACGGTAGTACATCAAGATCGTCACCACGTCGTCGTGCTGACGGAACTCTTCCCCAACACTTTGCTGGATCGGAGTCCGGGGATCGTCATCGAGCTGAACATGTGCTAAAACTTGGAGGTGCCGTAGTTTCGGTGCTTGATCGGTCGGGCCGTGAAGACGTACGACTACATCAACCGCGTTGTGCTAACGCTTCCGTTGTCGGTCTACAAGGGTACGTAGATCACACTCTCCCCTCTCGTTGCTATGCATCACCATGATCTTGCGTGTGCGTAGGAATTTTTTTTGAAATTACTACGTTCCCCAACAGTGGCATCCGAGCCTAGGTTTTATGTGTTGATGTTATATGCACGAGTAGAACACAAGTGAGTTGTGGGCGATATAAGTCATACTGCTTACCAGCATGTCATACTTTGGTTCGGCGGTATTGTTGGACAAAGCGGCCCGGACCGACATTACGCGTACGCTTACGCGAGACCGGTTCTCCCGACGTGCTTTGCACAAAGGTGGCTAGCGGGTGACATTTTCTCCAACTTTAGTTGAACCGAGTGTGGCTACGCCCGGTTCTTGCGAAGGTTAAAACATCACCAACTTGACAAACTATCGTTGTGGTTTTGATGCGTTGGTAAGATTGGTTCTTGCTTAAGCCCGTAGCAGCCACGTAAAACTTGCAACAACAAAGTAGAGGACGTCTAACTTGTTTTTGTAGGGCATGTTGTGATGTGATATGGTCAAGACATGATGCTAAATTTTATTGTATGAGATGATCATGTTTTGTAACCAAGTTATCGGCAACTGGCAGGAGCCATATGGTTGTCGCTTTATTGTATGTAATGCAATTGCGCTGTAATGCTTTACTTTATCACTAAGCGGTAGCGATAGTCGTGGAAGCATAAGATTGGCGAGACGACAACGATGCTACGATGATGATCAAGGTGTCGCACCGGTGACGATGGTGATCACGACGGTGCTTCGAAGATGGAGATCACAAGCACAACATGATGATGGCCATATCATATCACTTATATTGATTGCATGTGATGTTTATCTTTTATGCATCTTATCTTGCTTTGACTGACGGTAGCATTTTAAGATGATCTCTCACTAATTATCAAGAAGTGTTCTCCCTGAGTATGCACCGTTGTGAAAGTTCTTCGTGCTGAGACACCACGTGATGATCGGGTGTGATAGGCTCTACGTTCAAATACAATGGGTGCAAAACAGTTGCACACGCGGAATACTCAGGTTATACTTGATGAGCCAAGCATATACAGATATGGCCTCGGAACACGGAGACCGAAAGGTCGAGCGTGAATCATATAGTAGATATGATCAACATAGTGATGTTCACCAATGAAACTACTCCATCTCACGTGATGATCAGACATGGTTTAGTTGATTTGGATCACGTGATCACTTAGAGGATTAGAGGGATGTCTATCTAAGTGGGAGTTCTTAAGTAATATGATTAATTGAACTTAAATTTATCATGAACTTAGTCCTGGTAGTATTTTGCAAATCATGTTGTAGATCAATAGCTCGCGTTGTTGCTTCCCTGTGTTTATTTTGATATGTTCCTAGAGAAAATTGTGTTGATAGATGTTAGTAGCAATGATGCGGATTGGATCTGTGATCTGAGGTTTATCCTCATTGCTGCACAGAAGAATTATGTCCTTGATGCACCGCTAGGTGACAGACCTATTGCAGGAGCAGATGCAGACGTTATGAACGTTTGGCTAGCTCAATATGATGACTACTTAATAGTTTAGTGCACCATGCTTAACGGCTTAGAATCGGGACTTCAAAGACGTTTTGAATGTCATGGACCATATGAGATGTTCCAGGAGTTGAAGTTAATATTTCAAGCAAATACCCGAGTTGAGAGAAATGAAGTCTCCAACAAGTTCTATAGCCAAAAGATGGAGGAGAATCGCTCAACTAGTGAGCATGTGCTCAGATTGTCTGGGTACTACAATCGCTTGAATCAAGTGGGAGTTAATCTTCCAGATAAGATAGTGATTGACAGAATTCTCTAGTCACCATCACCAAGTTAGTAGAACTTCGTGATGAACTATAGTATGCAAGGGATGACGAAAACGACTCCTGAGCTTTTCATGATGATGAAATCGATGAAGGTAGAAATCAAGAAAGAGCATCAAGTGATGGTAGACAAGACCACTAGTTTCAATAAAAGGGCAAAGGGAAGAAGGGGAACTTCAAGAAGAACGGCAAGCAAGTTGCTCCTCAAGTGAAGAAGCCCAAGTCTAGTCCTAAGCCTGAGACTAAGTGCTTCTACTGCAAAGGGACTGGTCACTGGAAGCGGAACTGCCCCAAGTATTTGGCGGATAAGAAGGATGGCAAAGTGAACAAAGGTATATTTGATATACATATTATTAATGTGTATTTTACTAGTGTTCGTAGCAACCCCTCGGTATTTGATACTGGTTCAGTTGCTAAGAGTAGTAACTCGAAACGGGAGTTGCAGAATGAACAAAAACTAGTTAAGGGTGAAGTGACGATGTGTGTTGGAAGTAGTTCCAAGATTGATATGATCGTCATCGCACACTCCCTATACTTTCGGGATTAGTGTTGAACCTAAATAAGTGTTATTTGGTGTTTGCGTTGAGCATGAATATGATTTGATCATGTTTATTGCAATACGGTTATTCATTTAAGTTAGAGAATAATTGTTGTTTTGTTTACATGAATAAAACCTTATATGGTTACACACCCAATGAAAATGGTTCATTGGATCTCGATCGTAGTGATACACATATTCATAATATTGAAACCAAAAAAATGCAAAGTTAATAATGATAGTGCAACTTATTTGTGGCACTGCCGTTTAGGTCATATTGGTGTAAAGCGCATGAAGAAACTCCATGCTGATGGGATTTTGGAATCACTTGATTATGAATCACTTGGTGCTTGCGAACCATGCCTTATGGGCAAGATGACTAAAGACTCCGTTCTCCGGAATAATGGAGCGAGCAACATATTTGTTGGAAATCATACATACTGATGTATGTGGTCCGATGAATATTAAAGCTCGCGACAAGTATCATTATTTTCTGACCTTCACAGATGATTTGAGCAGATATGGGTATATCTACTTGATGAAACACAAGTCTGAAACATTTGAAAAGTTCAAAGAATTTCAGAGTGAAGTGGAGAATCATCGTAACAAAAATAAAAAGTTTCTACGATATGATCGCAGAAGTAAAATATTTGAGTTACGAGTTTGTCCTTTAGTTAAAAACAATGTGAAATAGTTTCACTACTCACGCCACCTGGAACACCACAGCATAATGGTGTGTCCGAACGTCATAACCGTACTTTATTAGATATGGTGCGAACTATGATGTCTCTTACAGATTTACTGCTATCGTTTTGGGGTTATGCATTAGAGACAGCTACATTCACGTTAAATAGGGCACCATCTAAATCCGTTTGAGATGACACCATATGAACTATGGTTTAGCAAGAAACCTAAGCTGTCGTTTCTTAAAGTTTGAGGTTGCAATGCTTATGTGAAAAAGTTTCAACTTGATAAGCTCAAACCTAAATCGGAGAAGTGCGTCTTCATAGGATATCCAAAGGAAACTATTGGATACACCTTCTATCACAGATCCGAAGGCAAGACTTTTGTTGCTAAATTCGGAAACTTTCTAGAGAAGGAGTTTCTCTCAAAAGAAGTGAGTGGGAGGAAAGAAGAAAAGTTGATAAGGTAATTGTACCTTCTCCCTTATTGGAAAGTAGTTCATCACAGAAATCTGTTCTTGTGACTACTACACCAATTAGTGAGGAAGCTAATGATGATGATCATGTAATCTTCAGATCAAGTTACTACCGAATCTCGTAGGTAAACCAGAGTGAGATCTGCACCAGAGTGGTACAGTAATCCTGTTCTGGAAGTCATGTTACTAGACCATGACGAACTTGCGAACTATGAGGAAGCGATGATGAGCCCAGATTCCGCGAAATGGTTTGAGGCCATGAAATCTGAGATATGATCCATATATAAGAACAAAGTATGGACTTTGATGGATTTGCCCATTGATCGGCAAGCCATAAAAAATAAATGGATCTTCAAGAGGAAGACGGACGCTGATAGTGTAGTGTTACTATCTACAAAGCTAGAATTGTCGCAAAAAGGTTTTCGACAAGTTCAAGGTGTTGACTACGATGAGAGTTTCTCACTCGTATCTATGCTTAAGTCTGTCCGAATCATGTTAGCAATTGCCACATTTTATGAAATCTGGCAAATGGATAAACAAAACTGCATTCCTTAATGGATTTCTTAAAGAAGAGTTGTATATGATGCAACCAGAAGGTTTTGTCAATCCTAAAGGTGTTAACAAAATGTGCAAGCTCCAGCGATCCATCTATGGACTGGTGCAAGCTCTCGGAGTTGAATATATGCGCTTTGATGAGATGATCAAAGCATATAGTTTTATACAGACTTGCGGTGAAGCCTGTATTTACAAGAAAGTGAGTGGGAGCACTACAGCATTTCTGATAAGTATATGTGAATGACATATTGTTGATCGGAAATAATGTAGAATTATTCTGCAAAGCATAAAGGAGTGTTTTGAAAGAAGTTTTTCAAAGAAAGACCTCGGTGAAGCTGCTTACATATTGAGCATCAAGATCTATAGAGATAGATCAAGACGCTTGATAAGTTTTTTCAATGAGTACATACCTTGACAAGATTTTGTAGTTCAACATGGAACAGTCAAAGAAAGAGTTCTTGGCTGTGTTACAAGGTGTGAAATTGAGTAAGACTCAAAGCCCGACCACGGCAGAAGATAGAAAGAGAATGAAAGTCATTCCCTATGCCTCAGCAATAGGTTCTATAAAGTATGTCATGCTGTGTACCAGATCTATTGTATACCCTACACTGTGTTAAGCAAGGGAGTACAATAGTGATCTAAGAGTAGATCACTGGACAGCGGTCAAAATTATCCTTAGTGGAATAAGGAAATATTTCTCAATTATGGAGGTGACAAAAGGTTCGTCGTAAAAAGTTACGTCGATGCAAGTTTTGACACAGATCTGGATGACTCTAAGTCTCGATCTAGATACAAATTGAAAGTGGGAGCAATTAGCTAGAGTAGCTCCATGCAGAGCATTGTAGACATAGAATTCACAAAATACTTACGGATCTGTATGTGACAGACCCGTTGACTAAACTTCTATCACAAGCAAAACATGATCACACCTTAGTACTCTTTGGCTATTAATCACATAGCGATGTGAACTAGATTACTGACTCTAGTAAACCCTTTGGGTGTTGGTCACATATCGATGTGAACTATGGGTGTTAACCACATAAAGATGTGAACTATTAACGTTAGATCACATGGCGATGTGAACTAGATTATTGACTCTAGTGCAAGTGGGAGACTAAAGGAAATATGCCCTAGAGGCAATAATAAAGTTATTATTTATTTCCTTATATCATGATAAATGTTTATTATTCATGCTAGAATTGTATTAACTGGAAACATAATACATGTGTGAACACATAGACAAACAAAGTGTCACTAGTATGCCTCTACTTGACTAGCTCGTTAATCGAAGATGGTTATGTTTCCTAACCATGAACAAAAGAGTTGTTATTTGATTAACGGGATCACATCATTAGAAGAATGATGTGATTGACATGACCAATTCCATTAGCTTAGCACCTGATCGTTTAGTATGTTGCTATTGCTTTCTTCATGACTTATACATGTTCCTATGACTATGAGATTATGCAGCTCCCGTTTACCGGAGGAACACTTTGTGTGCTACCAAACGTCACAACGTAACTGGGTGATTATAAAGGAGCTCTACAGGTGTCTCCAAAGGTACATGTTGGGTTGGCGTATTTCGAGATTAGGATTTGTCACTCTGATTGTCGGAGAGGTATCTCTGGGCCCTCTCGGTAATGCACATCACATAAGCCTTGCAAGCATTGCAACTAATGAGTTAGTTGCGAGATGATGTATTATGGAACGAGTAAAGAGACTTGCCAGTAACGAGATTGAACTACGTATTGAGATACCGACAATCGAATCTCGGGCAAAGTAACATACCGATGACAAAGGGAACAACGTATGTTGTTATGCGGTCTGACTGATAAAGATCTTCGTAGAATATGTGGGAGCCAATATGAGCATCCAGGTTCCGCTATTGGTTATTGACCGGAGACGTGTCTCAGTCATGTCTACATTGTTCTCGAACCCGTAGGGTCCGCACGCTTAAGGTTTTGATGACAGTTATATTATGAGTTTATGCATTTTGATGTACCGAAGTTTGTTCGGAGTCCCGGATGTGATCACGGACATGACGAGGAGTCTCGAAATAGTCGAGACATAAAGATTGATATATTGGAAGCCTATATTTGGATATCGGAAGTGTTCCGGGTGAAATCGGGATTTTACCGGAGTACCGGGAGGTTACCGGAACCCCCCGGGAGGTATATGGGCCTTAGTGGGCTTTAGTGGAAGAGAGGAGAGGTGGCCAGGGCTGGGCCGCGCGCCCCTCCCCCCTAGTCCGAATAGGACAAGGAGAGGGGGCGGCGCCCCCCCTTCCTTCTCTCTCTCCTCTTTCCCCCTCCCGAATCCTATTCCAACTAGGAAAGGGGGGAATCCTACTCCCGGTGGGAGTAGGACTCCTCCTGGCGCGCCCTCCTCCTGGTCGGCCGCACCCCCCTTGATCCTTTATATACGGGGGCAAGGGGGCACCTCTAGACACACAAGTTGATCCACGTGATCATATTCTTAGCCGTGTGCGGTGCCCCCTTCCACCATAATCCTCGATAATATTGTAGCGGTGCTTAGGCGAAGCCCTGCGACGGTAGTACATCAAGATCGTCACCACGCCGTCGTGCTGACGGAACTCTTCCCCGACACTTTGCTGGATCGGAGTCCGGGGATCGTCATCGAGCTGAACGTGTTCTAAAACTCGGAGGTGCCGTAGTTTCGGTGCTTGATCGGTCGGGCCGTGAAGATGTACGACAACATCAACCGCGTTGTGCTAACGCTTCCGCTGTCGGTCTACAAGGGTACGTAGATCAGACTCTCCCCTCTCGTTGCTATGCATCACCATGATCTTGCGTGTGCGTAGGAATTTTTTTTTGAAATTACTACGTTCCCCAACATATTATTCCAGAGCTCCTCAACTACTAGCATAATTTTTGGACAATATTTTATATATATAACAATATATATCCAAAGCAAATAACTACTGCATTAATTCCAAATGCCCAAAATAAATACTTATGAGCTCCTGAAAATGTTGGTTTGATTTTTATCTCTGTCCAATATTTTCAGAGAGCAACATGAGCATTTTCTTGAACCTTTTTGGAGCAATTTTTTTATTAGGGTCATTTCCAGAATGATTCTGAGGGTTCCACAAATCCCCATTTCAAATTTCAATGAAATTTAAACATGATGCAAACATGAAGGCTAGCCTAGGTCATACCAGAACTAGGGATGTGACAAGGACATTCAGTACGGAGCGCCGCCGTCTCGAGCCGGAACTTGGGCAAGAGCACTTTTGCCCTCCGGCGGAGCGATTCTGCCGGGGGAACTTCCCTACCGGAGGGGGAAATCATCGCTGTCGGTGTCAAAACCAACGGATCTCGGGTAGGGGGTCCCGAACTGTGCGTCTAGGCCGGATGGTAACAGGAGGCAGGGGACACGATGTTTTACCCAGGTTCGGGCCCTCTTGATGGAGGTAAAACCCTACGTCCTGCTTGATTAATATTGATGATATGGGTAGTACAAGAGTAGATCTACCACGAGATCAGAGAGGCTAAACCCTAGAAGCTAGCCTATGGTATGATTGTATGTTATGGTTGTTGTCCTACGGACTAAAACCCTTCGGTTTATATAGACACCGGAGAGGGTTAGGGTTACACAAGGTCGGTTACAAAGGAGGAGATATCCATATACGTATTGCCTAGCTTGCCTTCCACGCCAAGTAGAGTCCCATCCGGACACGAGACGAAGTCTTCAATCTTGTATCTTCATAGTCTAACAGTCCGGCCAATGGAGATAGTCCGGCTATCCGGAGACCCCCTAATCCAGGACTCCCTAAGTAGCCCCTGAACCAGGCTTCAATGACGATGAGTCCGGTGCGCAGTATTGTCTTCGGCATTACAAGGCGGGTTCCTTCTCCGAATACATCACAGAAGAATTTGAATACGAGGATAGTGTCTGACCCTGCAAAATAAGTTCCACATTCCACCGTAGAGAGAATAATATTTTCACAGATCTAATTTGCTGGCTTGTTTTGGCAGCATGACGTTACGTCATGGCCCGGTGATTATTCGAACCGTTTCTTTTAACCAGCCCCGCACATAACGCGGGGCAGTTTTTCGACACGTCTTGTCAAAGCAGAGATCGTGTCCCCTTATTACAGGATTCTCATCAATACGGGCGTGGGTAACCCAACCGCGCCATCAATTGCGGTGCTTGGGGGATAAGCGAGTTTTACCAGGCAAGTGGGGACGCTTAGTTTCGTCCGCCCATATAAAGGGATAAGGATTCACCTTTCTATCCACGCCTTCTTCCTCCCTTACCCATCCGTTTTCGCACACTCGAGCTCTAGCGCCCAAGTCCGCACTTCCCATGTCGACATTCTCCAATCATGTCCGGAGCAAGAGGCAAGTGGATGGTCTCCTCCATCACGGAGGGAGACATCAAGAAACTGAGGAGAGCCGGATACCTGCCCGATGACATCGCGCACCGGCTCCCAGATGAGGGGCAGCTCATCCCCACCCCCAGGCCCCATGAGAGGGTAGTATTCCTCACCCATTTCCTCCGCGGACTGGTATTCCCTCTCCATCCCTTCATCTGGGGGCTCATGTTTTATTACAGCCTGGATTTCCACGATCTGGTCCGGAACTTCATCCTCAACATCTCGGCGTTTATCGTCGTGTGCGAGGCCTTCCTCCGCATCAAGCCCTACTTTGGCTTATGGCTGAAGACCTTCAATGTCAAGCCGAAGGTGGTGCGCGGCCGCCAGGCGGAGTGCGGAGGCGCCATGGTGGGCAAGATGCCCAACATAACATGGCTCGAGGGCTCCTTTGTGGAAACCATAAAGGGGTGGCAATCGGGGTGGTTCTATATCACCGAGCCGCGCGACCCTGCATGGGCAGCGGCCCCTGAGTTCCAATCTGGCATCCCCACGCGGCTCACCTCCTGGAAAGAGAAGGGCTTGCCCTGGGGTAGTTCGAAAGAGCTAACCGGACTCCAAACATGTATTCAAAACATGGTGGACAAGAAGCTCAAGCTCGTCAACATAGTCCAAGTTATGCTCATCCGCCGGATACTGCCGTGCCAACAACGGGAGTTCAACTTGTGGGAGTTCAATCCGGCGCAGCATCGAACTCTGAACAGGCTCTTCGACACAACGCATGAAGACGCCTGGACGGTGATGTTCAAAAGTGCCGAGGTCCCCCCCCTATTACTGAGGATCGCGGATTCAGCGCGAAGCGCCAAGCCAGTGTGGTAAGCTGCTTTACCTTTCATAGGATACTTATTTTTTTATATAGATTGACTCTATGCGGGATCTAAACTCCCGTACCTTTGATAGGATTGGCAGAAGATGGCCGAGCAGATCGACTGTCCGGCTCCTTTGCCCGAAGGCCCCGCAGACGCTCTTCTGGCGAAGATGTTGACTCCGGCCCCTTACACGGTGCCGGAGAAGACCAAGAAGGCCAAGGGAACCCGAAAGAGTTCCCGACGCCAGGCGTCGTCGGATTCACCGTCCGATGACTCTGCGGCGCACTCTTCCCCCGAAGACGAGGAAGAAGAAGAAGATGCTCCCCCACCGACTGGGGGAGACAAGAAAAGGAAGGCCGCCCCAACCGGGGAGGCCGGAGGGTCCAAGAAGGGAAGGACTCTCCTTCCGGACAGTTCCACCGCCGCCGATGAAGGCGAAGACGAGTAGCTGCCCAGGGTCAAGCCCCCGGGGAGATCGTAAGTATTCGGATACCAGAGTAACTCATAGGATTCCTTTGTCGCACTGCTTTCCCTAACGCCGAACGCAATTATGCAGGCCGCCACGAGCCAGTATCGATGTATCATCGGATGGCTCCTTGGGCTTGTCGGACATGGATAGCGATCCAGTCCCGACCGCCACCTCCCCTCATCCTACCGACGAGGCCGAGGTGTTGTCTCAAGAGGCACCGGATCGAGGGGAGACAGTCCCGGAGGCGCCTCAAGGCGACCTTCCGGACTCCGTGAGCCGAGGGGACGGGGCCCCTAAGAGCTTCGAGTTCGGCCCTCAGCCGAACACCGTGCCAAAACCTCCAGCGGTTCCAGACTCGGGCAGGCGGTCTCCTTCTAAGAGGGGCAAGACGCCTGTTCTGGTGACCTCTGTCCATCTAGAGGCGCCGGACAATCTGCTGGAAGCGCTTCGCAGCGCTTCCATCGACGAGGAGCACCGTACTATCATGAGTGCGGCGATCCAGAAGGTTCAGTCCGCCAAGAGCGGATTGACTGAAGCCTGTGCCAGCCTTCTAACAGGTTTCGAGGTAAGTATTTTAAAATGTAGTAGAAATATTACTGCATAGACAATAGCCCCTGATGCTTTGTTCGGTGTTCACAAAGAAAAGCTTAACAGAGGATCAAATAATATCGCAGGAGTCTAATATAAGTATGTCAATATGCGTATGCAGGCCTCGCTGCTGGCGTCCACCGCACTGACTGTGGAGGTCGCCGTCCTGAAGCAGGACCTCGAGGGGTCCAGGAAAGAGCTCGTCCTTGCCAAGAGGCGGCTCGAGGAGAACAAGGGTAAGTAATACCCCATCTATGGATATGTATATATAAAAAGGACGCGATTGCAAAATGACAGGATCATTGTATGTTTGCCAGGGGCCACGACCGAGGTGGCGACCCTGAAGCAAGCGCTAACCGAGGCCGAAGAGAAAGCGGCCAAGGAGCGCACCAAGCGACAGAAGCACGAGGCTCGGGTGGGCGAGGTGTAGCAAGAGCTCCAGGCTCTCGTGACGAAGCACGGGGCGTTGGAGCTTGACTTGAAGACGCGAGAGTCTGAGCTTGCCGCGGCCCTCGAGAGCGCGAAGAGTGCCAAGGACGAGGCCCAGAAGGCCCTCCATGAGGTCGATGCAATGAAGAAGATAGCGGCGGGTAAGGCATTCTATATGCAGAGCAAGCATGTAAAAGTAACTTACCGATTACTACCCGAATTCGGAGCTCTCCAGGAGCATTCGCAGATTTGCCCCGTAGCGTGTCCGATGCCGCGCAGTTTTACCAGGCCAAGGAGGGGAGCTCAACGGAGAAGCTATTCTGGTCTCAGTATACTGGGATCGAACACCCAATACCTCTGGGCGACCAGCTAAAGTAGCTGGTCGAGCTGCACAAGGCAGCCGAACAGGCCATGAAGGGCCTAAAAGTCCGGCTGTGGCCTAGCGACGTCCTTCCGAATAGCTACTTCGGCCTGGTGAGGCCGCTTGAGGATGCCTGCCCACGGCTGGAGGTCATCAAGCGGTCCGTCTACATCGAAGGTGCACGCCGGGCTTTCCCCCGTGTGAAGGTGCAGTGGGCCAAGCTAGACGCTGTGAAGCTGATCAAGGAAGGGTCGCCGCAGGGCAAGGAGCATCGCACCCCCGAAATTTATTATGAGGGTGTCCTGAAGGGTGCCCATCTTGTAGCAGACGAATGTTCAAAGGATGTAATATTTGAGTAAACTTGCCCGTGTGATCCTGTATGATGAAAACTTGTTTCATATGCGCTATGCAACACTTGTGTGAATTTAAAATATTACCTTTTGTTTGGCCGTTTATCTAATCTGAGAGATGGCTAGTCCTCGGCTTCTGCCCCCATGCCGCGAGTGCTGGGGTGTTTGGGATAAACCTGAGCACTCTTGTTCCCATATTTGCGTCCTTCGAGGGAGGTGCTCAGCACAACGAACAAGGTAACCGGACTAATAATGCTTTATCACTCTCACTTAGCCATAGAATTCTATAATTTTAAATTTCGGCAAAGCCCCTGATATTCGGAAGGCCGAATTCGGGGCGCGATACACGCCTGTAAGCCGGACAAGGCCGGCCCCTCGCCCTAAGCGGCATAAGTCTTTAGGGACTCGAAAAACCTCGCCGAACAGCGACCAGTCTCTTGCCTTATCATGACAGTCAATTTTAGCTTTCTCTACTGAGGTGCTAAGCCCGGCAAAACCGGGGCACAATCAGAGTAGTTCTCCTAGCGCTACCTTAGCCGATAGAGCGTAACGTAAGGTACCAAAATATAGGAGCTGGGCAAACCCAACATTTGACCAAAGACATGATTCGGAGCTGATGCATATAATGCTATAAGTTCGGGGTGCCGCACTTGTGAAAGTGTTCGGACATTTCACACCGCATTGTGGGGTACGTAAGCCCCTGGTGTATTGGTCGTACCAGAGTGTACGGTTGCAAGGCATCATTAATGAACACATATATATATAACAAGAATGCAATAATAGTCGTAATGTCATGCATTGTTTATAAAAAATTACGTTAAAGCAGAGTGATACAGATAGCGCGATAAGCAAAGAGTAGGACCATGTCCCTTCCAAGGGCAAGCTGAGGAATGATATGAAATCGAATATTTCGCTCATTACTATAATCAACCTGGGAATTCCGTGGTATGACGTAGCTGTCGGCCTCCTTGGTTGATGCATCATGTGTTCGGCAATAGTGCTGCCGGACAGTGTTTCCAGGGATTAAGGTCCTGAAAGAAAAAAGAAAAATAACCGAACGGGAAGCCCCTAGTGCGGTTTAGACCGCGTCTTGGGGCGTGCCGCAGTTGTGCCCCCCTCCCCACCTGTGCCCATGGTATTTTTAATGCGTAATTATGTACGCGCGGCATGAATATCGCCGTTGGGTTAGGATTGGGGTGGCCGCCGAACTGGTTGATTGCCTTGAGAGGCTGCTTTGCGCTTCTGCTGCGAGGGCCGCGGTGTGCTCCTCTGTTCGGAGAGAGCGCTCTGTGTTTCCATTGACTGTAAAAACTCCGCGAGGTCCTGGCATCTTGAGCTTGAGGTAGGCATAATGCGGTACCGCATTGAATCTAGCGAATGTGGTTCGCTCGAGTAGTGCGTGATAACCACTGCGGAACGGGACTATATCGAAGATTAACTCTTCGCTTCGGAAATTATCCGGGGATCCGAAGACCACTTCCAGTGTAATTGAGCCTGTGCAATGGGCCTCTACACCTGGAATGACGCCCTTAAAGGTCGTTTTTGTGGGTTTGATCCTTGAGGGTATACCCATTTTGCGCACTGTGTCCTGATAAAGGAGGTTCAGGCTGCTGCCGCCGTCCATAAGGACTCGAGTGAGGTGAAATCCGTCGATGATTGGGTCTAGGACCAGTGCGGCGAATCCGCCATGACGGATACTGGGGTGGTCCCTGCGATCGAAGGTGATCGGACAGGAGGACCAAGGGTTGAACTTCGGGGCGACTGGCTCCAACGCATATACGTCCCTGAGCGCATGTTTCCGCTCCCTCTTGGGGATGTGGGTTGCGTATATCATGTTCACCGTCCGCACTTGTGGGGGAAACCTCTTCTGTCCTCCAGTGTGCGGCTGCCGGGGCTCCTCCTCGTCATCGCTATGCGGCCCCTTGTCCTTGTTTTTGGCAATTAACTTGCCGGCCTGCTTGAACACCCAACAATCCCTGTTGGTGTGATTGGCTGGCTTGCCTGGGGTGCCGTGTATTTGACACGAGCGATCGAGTATACCGTCCAAGATGGACGGACCCGGTGTACTTTGTTTGAATAGCCTTTTCTGCTGACCGGGTTTAGAGCCTTTGAATCCGGCATTGACGGCCGTATCCTCAGTATTTTCTCTGTTAATGCGGCGCTTATGCTTGTTGCGACGTGACCTGCTATTGCCGTCCTTGGTATCTGAGGTACCATGGTTCTTTGATATGTTATTACTGCGAGCCCGCCAGCTGTCTTCTCCCGCACAAAAGCGGGTCATGAGCATTGTGAGAGCTGCCATAGATTTCGGCTTTTCCTCACCAAGGTGCCGGGCTAGCCACTCGTCTCGGATGTTGTGCTTGAAAGCCGCTAAGGCCTCCGCATCTGGACAGTCGACGATTTGATTTTTCTTTGTAAGGAACCAAGTCCAGAATTGCCTGGCCGACTCTTCTGGCTGCTGAATTATGTGGCTCAAATCATCGGCGTCTGGTGGTCGCACATAAGTGCCCTGAAAGTTGTCGAGGAATGCGGCTTCCAGATCTTCCCAACAGCTAATGGAGTCCGCTGGCAAGCTATTAAGCCAATGTCGCGCTGGTCCTTTGAGCTTTAGTGGGAGGTATTTGATGGCGTGTAAGTCATCGCCGCGGGCCATGTGGATGTGGAGGAGGAAGTCCTCAATCCATACTGCGGGATCTGTTGTGCCGTCGTATGATTCAATATTTACAGGTTTGAAACCTTCTGGGAATTGATGTTCCATTACTTCGTCTGTGAAGCATAAGGGGTGTGCGGCGCCTCTGTATTGGGCTATATAGCGACGCAGCTCGAATGGGTCTTGCCCGCTGTGTTCGGCCTGGCCGGATTTGCTTTTACTGTATCCGGCGTGACGTTTGTCGTCTCGCAGAGTGGTGCGCCCTCGTGATCCGTAGATCACTCTTGAATGCTTTGCCTTGTCCTCAGATATGTCTCGCAGGTCTGGCGTGGCTCCCCATGCCTTTGAATGGCGTTGGGGTGGAGGCTGAGCTTTTGGCTAGAATGCCTCTCTAACACGGCCACGAGGTGGCCGATCAGCCGTATCATACGCTTCTTCCTCCAGTCGGGGTAGTAACCTGCACCTTGGGTAACTCTTGGAGGGGCGCTCGAGTTTATATTCCTCGGCTGCGAGGACTTCAGTCCATTTGTCAGCTAGCAGATCTTGATCAGCTTGAAGCTGTTGCTGCTTTTTCTTTAGGCTATTTGCCATGGCCATAAGCCGGCGCTTGAAGCGCTCTTGTTCGACGGGATCCTCTGGTACGGCGAATTCGTCGTCGCCGAGGCTTGCCTCGTCTTCGGGGGGGCATGTGATTGTCATCCTCCTCCTCTCCGTCTGCCGTTCTCTCAGGAGAGCTGGCTCTTCCATCCTCCTGCTCTAAATCTTGCTGGAGGGGTTTGTTGTTTTCTTCGGCACTATCCGGAGTGTGATTATCTCCTGTGTCGATATCACCACTCTTGCTTTGGCGGGACTTAGAGCGGCGCCGCTGACGTTGGCGTTTGGGTTGCTTCTTGGAGGGGTCATCCTCCGCTATCCCGTCACCATTGCCTTCTTTCGGTGTATCCACCATGTATATGTCATATGATGAGGTGGCTTTCCAATGCCCTATAGGTGCTGGTTCATGTTTGTCTCCTACATCGTTGTCCATACCGTCGATGTCTTCGGAGTCGAAGTCGAGCATGTCGGTTAAATCATCGACAGTGGCTACGAAGTGGGTGGTGGGTGGGCGTCGAATTTCTTTGTCGTCCGCATCCCAATCCTGTTGGCCATAATCCGGCCAGGGCTCTCCTGACAAAGAGAGAGACCTTAGTGAATTCAGAATGTCGCCAAAGGGCGAGTGCTGAAAGATATCTGTGGCAGTGAATTCCATGATCGGCACCCAATCGAATTCGATTGGTAGGGGCGCGGATGGTTCGGAGTCCGGAAAAGAGTCCGGCACCTTGGAGTCACAGGCTGCGCAGAGGGTTAGGCTGGTGTTCGGCTCGATCGCCGTTGAGACTGCAGCCCCTGAGGCGGTGTCTAACCACCCGTCCTCGACCGGCGCAGTTGGCTCCGAGCTAAGGGTCAGAGCTGATGCGGGCGCAACCTCTGGGGTACTGTTCGGCGGCAGAGCTAGGTCATACCCATCGCGACAGTGCGGCGCGCCCGACTGTGGCTCGAATCCGTCGAAGATCAAGTCTCCGCGGATGTCGGCCGTGTAGTTCAAACTTCCAAATCTGACCTGACGGCCAGGGGCGTAGCTTTCGATCTGCTCCAGATGGCCAAGCGAATTAGCCCACAGTGCAAAGCCGCCGAATACGAAGATCTGTCCTGGGAGAAAAGTCTCACCCTGGACCGCATCGCTACCGATGATAGTAGGAGCCATCAAGCCTAACGGCGACGACATAGAGGAACTCTCAATGAAAGCACCAATGTCAGTGTCAAAACCGGCGGATCTCGGGTAGGGGGTCCCGAACTGTGCGTCTAGGCCGGGTGGTAACAGGAGGCAGGGGACACGATGTTTTACCCAGGTTCGGGCCCTCTTGATGGAGGTAAAACCCTATGTCCTGCTTGATTAATATTGATGATATGGGTAGTACAAGAGTAGATCTACCACGAGATCAGAGAGGCTAAACCCTAGAAGCTAGCCTATGGTATGATTGTATGTTATGGTTGTTGTCCTACGGACTAAAACCCTTCGGTTTATATAGACACCGGAGAGGGTTAGGGTTACACAAGGTCGGTTACAAAGGACGAGATATCCATATACGTATTGCCTAGCTTGCCTTCCACGCCAAGTAGAGTCCCATCCAGACACGAGACGAAGTCTTCAATCTTATATCTTCATAGTCTAACAGTCCGGCCAATGGAGATAGTCCGGCTATCTGGAGACCCCCTAATCCAGGACTCCCTCAATCGTCATCATCATTGTCGGTGTCAAAATCGGCGTTTCTCGGGTAGGGGGTCCCGAACTGTGCGTCTAGGCCGGATGGTAACAAGAGGCAGGGGACACGATGTTTTACCCAGGTTCGGGCCCTCTTGATGGAGGTAAAACCCTACGTCCTGCTTGATTAATATTGATGATATGGGTAGTACAAGAGTAGATCTACCACGAGATCAGAGAGGCGTAGATCTACCACGAGATCAGAGAGGCTAAACCCTAGAAGCTAGCCTATGGTATGATTGTATGTTATGGCTGTTGTCCTACGGACTAAAACCCTTCGGTTTATATAGACACCGGAGACGGTTAGGGTTACACAAGGTCAGTTAAAAAGGAGGAGATATCCATATACGTATTGCCTAGCTTGCCTTCCACGCCAAGTAGAGTCCCATCCGGACACGAGATGAAGTCTTCAATCTTGTATCTTCATAGTCTAACAGTCCGGCCAATGGAGATAGTCCGGCTGTCCGGAGACCCCCTAATCCAGGACTCCCTCAGTAGTCCCTGAACCAGGCTTCAATGACGATGAGTCCGGCGCGCAGTATTGTCTTCGGCATTGCAAGGCGGGTTCCTTCTCCGAATACACCGCAGAAGAATTTGAATACGAGGATAGTGTCCGACCCTGCAAAATAAGTTCCACATTCCACCGTAGAGAGAATAATATTTTCGCAGATCTAATTTGCTGGCTTGTTTTGGCAGCATGACATTACGTCATGGCCCGGTGATTATTCGAACCGTTTCTTTTAACCAGCCCCGCACATAACGCGAGGCATTTTTTCGACACGTCTTGTCAAAGCAGAGATCGTGTCCCCTTATTATGGGATTCTCATCAATACGGGCGTGGGTAACCCAACCGCGCCATCAATTGCGGCGCTTGGGGGATAAGCGAGTTTTACCAGGCAAGTGGGGACGCTTAGTTTCGTCCGCCCATATAAAGGGATAAGGATTCACCTTTCTATCCACGCCTTCTTCCTCCCTTACCCATCTGTTTTCACACACTCGAGCTCTAGCGCCCAAATCCGCACTTCCCACCTCAACCTTCTCCAATTATGTCCGGAGCGGGAGGCAGGTGGATGGTCTCCTCCGTCATGGAGGGAGACATGAAGAAGCTGCGCGGAGCCGGATACCTAGCCGCGAACATCGCGCATCGGCTGCCCGCCGCGGGGCAGATCGTCCCTACCCCGGAACCTCACGAGAGGGTAGTTTTCCTTCACTACTTCCTCCGCGGACTAGGGTTTCCCCTCCATCCATTCGTTCGTGGTCTCATGTTCTACTACGGGCTGGACTTTCATGATCTGGCCCCGAACTTCATCCTCAACATTTCGGCGTTCATCGTCATGTGTAAGGCCTTCCTCCGCATCCGGCCCCACTTCGGCCTATGGTTAAAGACCTTCAATATCAAGCCGAAGGTGGTACGAGGCCAACAAGCAGAATGCGGCGGGGCCATGGTGGCAAGATGCCCAACATCATATGGCTCGAAGGCTCCTTCACGGAGACAATAAAGGGGTGGCAGTCAGAGTGGTTCTACATCACCGAGCCACGCGACGCCAAATGGGCGGCAGCCCCCGAGTTTCGATCCGGATTCCCTACACGGCTCACTTCCTGGAAGGAGAAGGGCCTGTCGTGGGGTTCATCGGTGGAGCTGGACGGACTCTAGAAGTGTATCCGGAGTATGGCAAGCACGAAGCTCAAGCTTGTCAAGATAGTCCAAGTTATGCTCATCCGCCGGATCCTCCCGTGTCAACAACGGATTTTACCTTATGGGAGTTCGACCCGGCGCAGCACCAGACTCTGAGCGAGCTCTTTGATACGACGCAAAAGGACGTCTCGAAGGTGTTGTTCAAGGGCGCCGAGGATCATGGACTAAGCACAAAGCGCTTAGCACGTTCGGTGAGTTCAATACGTCCCGTAAGACATTTATCTTCCCTAGCTTAACTATGCGCGGGGTCTAATCTCCAGGCCTTTGACAGGACTGGGTGGAGATGTCGGGGCAGATCGACTGTCCGGCCCCTTTGCCTGAAGACATTGCGAGCACTCTCCTGATGGAGATGCTGACTCCGGCTCCTTACAAGGTGCCGGAGAAGACCAAGAAGGCCAAGGGAACCCGAAAGAGTTCCCGATGCTAGGTGTTATCGGACTCATCGTCCGATAACTCTGCGGCACACTCTTCCCCCGAAGACGAGGAGGAAGAAGAAGATGCTCCCCCTCCATGCGGGGGAGACATGAAAAGGAAGGCCGCCCCAACTGGGGAGGCCAAAGGGTCCAAGAAGGGGAGGACTCTCCTTCCGGACAGTTCCACCGCCGCCGACGAGGGCGAAGACGAGTGGTTACCCCGGGCCAAGCCCCCGGGGAGATTGTAAGTATTCGGATACCAGAGTAACTCATAGAATTCCTTTGTCGCACTGCTTTCCCTAACGCCGAACATGATTATGCAGGCCGCCGCGAACCAGCATCGATGTATCATCAGACGGCTCCCTGGGCTTGTCGGACATGGATAGCGATCCAGTCCCGACCGCCACCTCCCCTCATCCTGCTGACGACGCCGAGGTGCTGTCTCAAGAGGCACCGGGTCGAGGGGAGACAGTCCTGGAGGCGCCTCAAGGCGACCTTCCGGACTTCAGGAGCCGTGGGGACGGGGCCCCCGAGAGCTCCGAGTTCGGCCCTCAGCCGAACACCACACCGGACCCTCCAGCGGTTCCGGGCTCGGGCAGGCGGCCTCCTTCTAAGAGGGGCAAGACGCCTGTGCCGGTGACCTCTGTCCATCCAGACGCACCGGACAATCTGCTGGAAGCGCTTCATAGCGCTTCCATCGACGAGGAGCACCGCACTATCATGAGTGCGGTGATCCAGAAGGTTCAGTCCGCCAAGAGCGGATTGACTGAAGCCTGTGACAGCCTTCTAACAGGCTTTGAGGTAAGTGTTTTAAAATGTAGTAGAAATATACCGCATAGACAGTAGCCCCTGATGCTTTGTTCGGTGTTCACAAAGAAAAGCCGAACAAAGGATCAAATAATATCGCAGGAGTCTAATATAAGTATGTCAATATGCGTATGCAGGCTTCGCTGCTGGCGTCCGCCGCACTGACTGCGGAGGTCGCCGTACTGAAGCAGGACCTCGAGGGGTCCAGGAAAGAGCTCGGCCTTGCCAAGAGGCAGCTCGAGGAGAACAGGGGTAAGTAATACCCCGTCTATAGATATTTATATAAAAAAAGGACACGATTGCCAAATGATAGGATCATTGTATGTTTGCCAGGGGCCACGACCGAGGTGGCGACCCTGAAGCAAGCGCTAACCAAGGACGAAGATAAAGCGGCCAAGGAGCGCACCGAGCGAGAGAGGCACGAGGCTCGGGTGGGCGAGGTGCAGCAAGAGCTCCAGGCTCTCGTGACGAAGCACGAGGCGTTGGAGCTTGACTCGAAGACACGAGAGTCTGAGCTTGCCGCGGCCCTTGAGAGCGCAAAGAGTGTGGAGGTTAACTGAAGAATTGTTCACCTAAAACAATTGACTCAAAGAAGCAGAGGAGTTATGAGAAACTTGAGAGAAAAATGAGAAGGAATTGACCCAGTGTGGTACAATCAGGACGTTTGGTACTGCGATTGGATCATGGAGAGATAAATGGATCTGCTGCAGAAGAAAAAGAGAACTGAGAGAAGAGACGAGGAGACGTGCGTGAGACGGGGCCTTGTAATTATTTCGTTGCAGGTTCCCAACGTAGTTTTTTTTCCTTTTTCTTAATTTTTTGCTAAACTGATTTGATTTTTATGCCTGCTTTACGTATTGCATTTCTTCTTAAATTGACTCAAATTCTGATATTACCTACACCAGGTAACAATGATGAATTCTACGGAGGATGATCATGGTACACAACATCCTTACTTCATAATCACCTATCTGAATGGTGCACAACATCAATGCTTTGTTAATGCTGAGTCCCTTGATTTATTTTTTGTGCGGAAGGAAAGGCTCTGTTGTCTTAACAAGGATGGAAAGTATAAAACATAAACAAACCAACGTGGAAAACCAAGATCTGGTAAATTTTTTATGTCATTTATGTTGTCTCTAACATTTGTTATAATGCATAAAATCCTAGTATGAGCTAAATTGCTAAACCTTCAAGGCTGCTCATTGGAGTGAGGACATGGTTGGACATTCACCCTATCATCCATCGACTCATTGTTGCTGATATCATAGTGCATACAACCTTTTTCACATGTGTTATCTTATTTTACCATGGATAATGCACTGCTTATGTATATTCATTTGTTGTATGCTTTATAGGAAAAATGGGACCTGGAAGATACACCAGAAATAGAAGAAAAATTTCTCAAAATTGCGGAAGAGCGATATAGAGGCTGGCGATCAAGTCTAAGCTCCACTTACAAGGCATACAAAACAAATGCAACTAGATTGGCTAATCTGTTGGAAGCTTTACAACCAGAAGAGTGGGAATGGATGATTGAGTACTTTGGCACTCATTCAAAGTTTCAGGTTATCTCTAAGATCACTCTTTGTCTAGTATGTGTTAAGATGAAATTGCTTTTCTGTCTGGTTATATTTGGTTACAATGAATTGATAGGAAAGCAACCAAAAGAACACCGATTGTCGCAAGTAACAGAAGACAGAACACATAATTGGATCAAATCTTACTCGCAACTAAGTTTGAGAAGGTATGAGTCTAACTAAATATGATGCCTCGCTAGTCGCTACTAACTATGGTTTCATGTTTCAAGCACCTCATTGCTATATTACTTGCAGAGAAACTTGGAAACTGGAGAAGAGCCAGATTGTATTGCTATGTGGGAACTCACCCACACGAAGCATGGAACATGGTCTAACACAGAGTCCTGGGATGTTTATGTGAGTACACTGACTTTTGGTTATTCTATAGTTATTCAACTATGTGCATTCAGCATGCTTCTACATCAGCTGAGATTATTCATGCGTTAGATCGTGTTATTCTTGTTTCACCTTTTATAGTGTCAATATTGCTGCCGCACCTATAGTTGTCATTTCTATTTTTAAGACAAAGCAAGTCTAAGATGTTGAAAACAAAGAAATTGAAACTCATGGTCGACTTTTAAGTTTGAAGTATGCATTTCATTGGCCTTCATAATTAGCTAGCTGCTTCTTCTCTTTCACCATGCATTGTTGCTGCATCAAATCACAACTTAAAAGAAATGAATATGTGCGAGCTAGGGACATGAACTTAACTGAAACTAGAGATCGAGCCACAACTTAAGTCAATAGTGGAAGATTTTAGTACATGTACTTGTGCTTATGCTTTAGACATTTATCCTTCTAAAACTGTTCTGATCCCTTAGTTACATGCTTGCTGACATAGTATTACTCCAGTTAGTCCGGTGACAGTTCTTTTTAACAATGGGGCTGGAATAATTGTATGTTGTACGTTATGTTGGACTCATTAGGTAGAACTATTTTTTTATTTTTTGACTGCAGGATCCAAAGAACTAGCTAGACTGAACTCCAGATCACGGATAGTTTAGTCTTGGCACTTAATTAGGATGGCTAAATTACATTTGAGTTTCATTTGATGGATATTTGCTATGAGAATTATGAATTTTATGAATCTACATATTATACGTATGGTTTTGAATATTGTAATTGAATGCCTGTATTATTATTTTTAGGTTGCAATAGGCTATTGCCACAACCCACTTTTGGTTGCCACATCTTAGCACCACGAAAATTTAAATTGTCGCAACAGTTTCTCGCTACAAACATTTCACCCGTTGTGATACCTATTTATCACCACCAAAACTAGTATGTTACAATTTCCTGTTGCGACGACTGGAAATTTGTTGCCATAACTTAATGCCACGAGTGCAACGGTTCGTGGAAAAATGCCTAATGCCACAAAAACAAGGATCGTTGCCATAGTTTATTGCCACAATTGACTATTACCACGGAACAGTATCTACCACGAAACGAGCATCATGGGCATAAGTTGTTGCCACAAATGTCTATCGCCACAAGTTATCAGTCGCCATGATTTGTTACATGTTGCATTAAAGCTATCTCCACAAAGCAAATTGTGGCATTAGATAAGTGTTGCCATGGGAAAACATGTGGGGACTTCTCACATGGCTGTTGCAATAGAACACTTTATTGCCACAATTGTTTTCTTGTGGCAATAACCTATTACCATGTGTCCAGTCGCAACGGCTGCCAATGAATGTTGTTTCATGGCAATAGGTACTTATCGCCACAAATCGGCTTGTATTGCGACGAACATTTTTGTTGCAATAGACCCGGATCCTTGTAGTGTGCCCTGAAAGTTGTCGAGTAATGCGGCTTCCAGATCTTCCCAATAGCTAATGGAGTCCGCTGGCAAGCTGTTAAGACAATGCCACGCTGGTCCTTTGAGCTTTAGTGGGAGGTATTTGATGGCGTGTAAGTCATCGCCGTGGGCCATGTGGATGTGGAGGAGGAAGTCCTCAATCCATATTGCGGGATCTATTGTGCCGTCGTATGATTCAATATTTACAGGTTTGAAACCTTCTGGGAATTGATGTTCCATTACTTCGTCTGTGAAGCATAAGGGGTGTGCGGCGCCTCTGTATTGGGCTATATCGCGACGCAGCTCGAATGGGTCCTGCCGCTGTGTTCGGCCCAGCCGGATTTGCTTTTACTGTATTCGGCGTGACGTTTGTCGTCTCGCAAAGTGGTGCACCCTCGTGATCCGTAGATCGATCTTGAATGCTTTGCCTTGTCCTCCAATATGTCTCGCAGGTCTGGCGTATCTCCCCATGCCTTTTTATTTGAATGGCGTTGGGGTGGAGGCTGAGCTTTTGGCTGGAATGCCTCTCTATCGCAGCCACGAGGTGGCCGATCAGCCGTATCATGCGCTTCTTCCTCCAATCGGGGTAGTAACCTGCGCCTTGGGAAACTCTTGGAGGGGCGCTCGAGTTTATATTCCTCGGCCGCGAGGACTTCAGTCCATTTGTCAGCTAGCAGATCTTGATCAGCTTGAAGCTGCTACTGCTTTTTCTTTAGGCTATTGGTCGTGGCCATAAGCCGGCGCTTGAAGCGCTCTTGTTCGACGGTATCCTCTGGTACGGCGAATTCGTCGTCGCCGAGGCTTGCCTCGTCTTCGGAGGGGGCATGTGATTGTCATCCTCCTCCTCTCCATCTGCCGTTCTCTCAGGAGAGCTGGCTCTTCCATCCTCCTGCTCTAAATCTTGTTGGAGGGGTTTGTTGTTTTCTTCGGCACTATCCGGAGTGTGATTATCTCCTGTGCCGGTATCACCACTCTTGCTTTGGCGGGACTTAGAGCGGCGCTGATGACGTCGGCGTTTGGGTTGCTTCTTGGAGGGGTCATCCTCCGCTATCCCGTCTCCATTGCCTTCTTTGGGTGTATCCACCATGTATATGTCATATGACGAGGTAGCTTTCCAGTGCCCTATAGGTGCTGGTTCATGTTCGTCTCCTACATCATCGTCCATACCGTCAATGTCTTCGGAGTCGAAGTCGAGCATGTCGGTTAAATCATCGATAGTGGCTATGAAGTGGGTGGTGGGTGGGCGTCGAATTTCTTCGTCGTCCGCATCCCAATCCTGTTGGCCATAATCCGGCCAGGGCTCTGCTGACAAAGAGAGAGACCTTAGTGAATTCAGAATGTCGCCGAAGGGCGAGTGCTGAAAGATATCCGCGGCAGTGAATTCCATGATCGGCGCCCAATCGGATTCGATTGGTAGGGGCGCGGATGGTTCGGAGTCCGGAAAAGAGTCCGGCACCTTGGAGTCACGGGCTGCGCAGAGGGTTAGGCTGGTGTTCGGCTCGATCGCCGTTGACACTGCAGCCCCTGAGGCGGTGTCTAACCACCCGTCCTCGACTGGCGCAGTTGGCTCCGAGCTAAGGGTTGAAGCTGATGCGGGCGCAGCCTCTAGGGTACTCTTCGGCGGCAGAGCTAGGTCGTACCCATCGCGACAGTGCGGCGCGCCCGGCTGTGGCTCGAATCCGTCGAAGATCAAGTCTCCGCGGATGTCGGCCGTGTAGTTCAAACTTCCAAATCTGACCTGACGGCCAGGGGCGTGGCTTTCAATCTGCTCCAGATGGCCAAGCGAATTAGCCCGCAGTGCAAAGCCGCCGAATACGAAGATCTGTCCGGGGAGAAAAGTCTCACCCTGGACCGCATCGCTATTGATGATAGTAGGAGCCATCAAGCCTAACGGCGACGACACAGAGGAACTCTCAATGAAAGCACCAATGTCGGCGTCAAAACCGGCAAATCTCGGGTAGGGGGTCCCGAACTGTGCGTCTAGGCCGGATGGTAACAGGAGGCAGGGGACACGATGTTTTACCCAGGTTCGGGCCCTCTTGATGGAGGTAAAACCCTACGTCCTGCTTGATTAATATTGATGATAGGGGTAGTACAAGAGTAGATCTACCACGAGATCAGAGAGGCTAAACCCTAGAAGCTAGCCTATGGTATGATTGTATGTTATGGCTGTTTTCCTACGGACTAAGGACCTTCGGTTTATATAGACACCGGAGAGGGTTAGGGTTACACAAGGTCGGTTACAAAGGAGGTGATATCCATATACGTAGTGCCTATCTTGCCTTCCACGCCAAGTAGAGTCCCATCCGGACACGAGACGAAGTCTTCAATCTTGTATCTTCATAGTCTAACAATCCGGCCAATGGAGATAGTCCGGCTGTCCGGAGACCCCCTAATCCAGGACTCCCTCAATCATCATCATCACCAAGAACTCTCCCATCTTAGGGAGGGAAATCTCCATCAACATCTTCAACAACACCATCTTATCTCAAACCCTAGTTCATCTCTTGTGTTCAATCGTTGTATCGAAACTATATATAAATTGGTGCTTGTGGGTGACTAGTAGTGTTGATTACATCTTATAGTTGATTACTATATGGTTTATTTGGTGGAAGATTATATGTTCAGATCCAATATGCTATTTAATACCCCTTTGGTCTTGAGCATGATTATGATTTGTGAGTAGTACTTCTGTTCTTGAGGTCATGGGAGAAGTCATGTTGCAAGTAATCATGTGAACTTGATATGTGTTCGATATTTTGATAGTATGTATGTTGTGATTCCCTGAGTGGTGTCATGTGAACGTCGACTACATGACACTTCACCATATTTGGGCTTAAGGGAATGCATTGTGGAGTATTTATTAGATGATGGGTTGCGAGAGTGACAGAAGCTTAAACCCTAGTTTATGTGCTATTCTGTAAGGGCCCGATTGGATCCAAAAGTTTAATGCTATGGTTAGAATTTATTCTTAATACTTTTCTCGTAGTTGGGGATGCTTGCGAGGGGGTTAATCATAAGTAGGAGGTTTGTTCAAGTAAGAATAGTACCTAAGCACCGATCCACCCACATATCAAATTATCAAAGTAGCGAACACGAATCGAATCAACATGATGAAAGTGACTAGATGAAACTCCCGTGTACCCTCAAGAACGCTTTGCTTACTATAAGAGATTGTTTTGGCCTGTCCTTTGCCTCAAAAGGATTGGGCTCTCTTGCTGCACTTTTGTTACTATTACCATTACTTGCTTGTTACCAATTATCTTGCTATCAAACTACTTTGTTACTCATAGTTTCAGCACTTGCAGACATTACCTTGCTGAAAACCACTTGTCATTTCCTTTTGCTCCTCGTTGGGTTCGACACTCTTACTTATCGAAAAGAGCTACAATTGATCCCCTGTACTTGTGGATCATCAATCACTATGAAGAATCTGAAGGATACCAAGACTAAGATATTTCCCTCTAAGACGAGGGGAGGTAAGGAACTGCCATCTAGCTATGCACTTGATTTACCTTCTATTTTGAGTAAACTTGCAACACCACCAAATGCTATTAATTCTGATATGTCGCAAGGTATTGATGATGCTACTTCTGCTATGGATAATGCTTATGATGATGCTAGTACCTTGCTTGATGATAATGTGCCACTAGGTGAATTTCTTCATGAGCAACTTGCTAGAGCTAAAGATATGGAGCATGCTGAAACTGATGAAGTGCTTGAAACTGAAAATCTTGAAACACCTATTACATCTAGCTCTCCTAGATATGAATTTCCTAAGATACCTGAGGCTTATGTTATGGATGAGGAGACAACTAGAGACTTTCTTGCTCGCAATGATAGAGATGATCTTAAGAAATTATTATGCAAACTGAAGGAGAAATCTTTGAATGCTAGAATGAAATGTGATCCTAAGTTTGCTACTTCACATATCTTTGTTGATGATAAGGATTATGAATTCTCTGTCGACCCAGAGTTAATCACTTTGGTTGAAACCAAACCTTTCCATGGTTATGAAAATGAAACTCTTGTGGCACACGTTACTAAATTAAATGATATAGACACCCTATTTGCTCATGATGAGAAAATTCGCTATTATATTCTCAAGTTATTTCCGTTCTCATTAAAGGGTGATGCTAAGACTTGGTATAATACTCTTGCTCCTAGTTATGTGTGTAGTCCCCGAGATATGATTTAGTACTTCTCTGAAAAATATTTTCCTACTCATAAGAAACAAGCTGCCTTACAGGAAATATTTAACTTTGTGCAAATTGAAGAAGAGAGTCTCCCACAAGTTTGGGGGAGGCTTCTCCAATTGTCGAATGCTTTGCCTGATCATACTCTTAAGAAAAATGAAATACTTCATATCTTCTATAATGGACTAACCGATGCTTCTAGGGACTCCCTAGATAGTTGTGTTGGTTGTGTTTTCAGGGAACGAACTGTTGAACAATCTGAGGAATTGTTGAATAACATATTGAAAAATTATGATCATTGGACTCTTCCTGAACCACCTCCTAAACCCACTCCGAAGAAGAGGGGTATCTTATATCTTAGTCATGAATATATGCAAGAAGCAAAGAAATGTATGAAGTAAAAAGGTAATATATCTGAGGACGTCAAAAATTTACCTCCTATTGAAGAAATACATGGGCTTGATACACCACCACCAAAGGTGGTAGAGGTAAATTCTTTAATGAAATTTGATGAAAAGGGCAACCCTTATAATATGCATCCTATTCAGTGCCTTTATGAGTTGGATAACTATATTAGAAAAAAAGATCACTTCAATGCAAATGTTATGAAACAATTGAAATACAACTCTGATATGGTTGCTCGCTTGAGTGACTTGTTATTCAGAATTACCAATGATGCTAGAGGTGTAGGAAAACATGCTTCTATGGTCCAAACTCAACTAGAACAAGTTGCTAAATCTCAAAGAGAATTGTTGATGAAATGAATAATAATATGAATGATCATGTCGTCAGAGTAATGACTAGAGAGGGTAGAATGACTCGGGAACCACTTTATCCTGAGGGACACCCTAAAATAATTGAACAAGACTCTCAAAGAATTGACACTGATGCATGTGACGCCCGGATAAGTAGGCTACAGTAATCCCACGTTAACGATGCCACATGACCTCGGTTATTGTTGTTAATCTCATGTTAGTTCAAAACTGATTCGAAATTCAAATTCTAAAATAGGCAAACAACAAAAGTTTTCAAATATTAAAACTAAATTGTTTGGGTTGTGTCAAATAATGCATAGGTAATTATGTTGGAGAAACCACATTTTTATAAAAGGTTTAAATGCACTTAAGTAACTAAAATAGTAGGTAAAACAATTAAACAAATGTGTTTTGGATTTTATAAAATACTATACTATTTTGTTCAGGGATAAAACCTTTTGTGGTAGTAGTTAAAATTATAACTCTATTTTAGGTAGGGTTTCACTTTTTGTAAAACTATAAAATATAAAACAGTAAATGAAAGATAAACAAAAGGTGAAGAAACAAAATAAATAAAAAGAGAAAGGTAAAAATGAAACAAGTAAAACAAGAGGCATACCCCCCGGCCAACTAGGCCTCGGCTCCAGGCAGCCGGCCCACCCCGCAAACCCCACTAGCCTATATGGCCTGCCTCGGCCACACCCTACCCTCCCGTGGCAGCGGGGTCCTTATGGAAACTAAGGGATATTAAGGCCTCCTTTTAATAGAGAACCGGAAGAAAGCATTAACACATAGTGAATACATGAACTCCTCAAACTACGGTCATCACCGGTAAGTATCCTGATTATTGTCACTTCTGGGTTAACGGATCATAACACATAATAGGTGACTATAGACTTGCAAGATAGGATCAAGAACACTCATATATTGATGAAAACATAATAGTTTCAGATCTGAAATCATGGCACTCGGGCCCTAGTGACAAGCATTAAGCATAGCAAAGTCATAGCAACATCAACTTCAGAGCATAGTGGATACTAGGGATCAAACCCTAACAAAACTAACTCGATTACATGATAGATCCCATCCAACCCATCACCGTCCAGCAAGCCTATGATGGAATTACTCACGCACGGCGGTGAGCATCATGAAATTGGTGATGGAGGATGGTTGATGATGACGATGGCGACGGATTCCCCTCTCCGGAGCCCCGAACGGACTCCAGATCAGCCCTCCCGAGAGGTTTTAGGGCTTGGCGGCGCTCCGTATTGTAAAACATGATGAATTCGTCCCTCTGATTATTTTCTCCCCGAAACACAATATATAGAGTTGGAGTTGGAGTCGGAGAGGCACCAGGGGGCCCACGAGGTAGGGGCGCGCCCTAGGGAGCAGGCGCACCCCCACCCCCGTGGATAGGTGGTGGGCCCCCTGGCCTTCATCTTTTGCAGGTATTTTTTATATTTTCCAAAAAGTTGCTCCGTGAAGTTTCAGGTCATTCATAGAACATTTGTTTCTGCACATAAATAACACCATGGTAATTCTGCTGAAAACAGTGTCAGTCCGGGTTAGTTACATTCAAATCATGCAAGTTAGAGTCCAAAACAAGGGCAAAAGTGTTTGGAAAAGTAGATACGACGGAGAGTACCAACTCCCCCAAGCTTAAACCTTTGCTTGTCCTCAAGCAATTCAGTTGACAAACTGAAAGTGATAAAGAAAAACTTTTACAAACTCTATTTGCTCTTGTTGTTGTAAATATGTAAAGCCAGCATTCAAGTTTTCAGCAAAGATTATAACTAACCACATTCACAATAATGCTTAGGTCTCAAGTTTACTCATATCAATAGCATAATCAACTAGCGAGCAATAATAATAAATCTCGGATGACGACACTTTCTCAAAACAATCATAATATGATATAACAAGATGGTATCTCACTAGCCCTTTCTGAGACCGCAAAACATAAATGCAGAGCACCTTTAAAGACCAAGGACTGACTAGACATTGTAATTCATGGTAAAAGAGATCTAGTCAAGTCATACTCAATGTAAACTAACAATAATGAATGCAAACAACAGCGGTGCTCTCCAACTGGTGCTTTTTAATAAGAAGATGATGACTCAGCATAAAAGTAAATAGATAGGCCGTTCGTAGAGGGAAGCAGGGATTTGTAGAGGTGCCAGAGCTCGGTTTTGAAACAGAGGTAAATAATATTTTGAGCGGTATACTTTCATTGTCAACATAACAACCAAGAGATGGCAATATCTTCCATGCTACACACATTATAGGCGGTTCCCAAACAGAATGGTAAAGTTTATACTCCCCCTTCCACCAACAAGCATCAATCCATGGATTGCTCGAAACAACGAGTGCCTCCTGAAAGTGTGTTATATCGACTAGAGGGGGGGTGAATAGGCGATTTTTATGAAAGTCTTCAAAACGTGAGAGTTATGAAGACAAACAGTGAAGATTATGCCTATTACTATGCAGCAGAAGTTAGATTACACTAGGGCAGCCATGGTCATGTATTCAATAGAGTGAAAGCGCAATGACAAACAGCTTTAGTGTAATAAGGATCAGGTAGGAAGAAGTTATGAAGCCGAACAGATCATACATTCATGTTGTGAAGACAAAAGATAAAGCAAGCATGCAATGGCTTCACAATGAATAACTGTAAATGAAGGGAAGTGAAGATGAAACCAGTGACACGTTGAAGACAATGATTTGTTGGACCAGTTCCAGTTGCTGTGACAACTGTACGTCTGGTTGGAGCGGCTAGGTATTTAAACCGAAGGACACACAGTCCCGGACACCCAGTCAAGGACACTTAGTCCAAGACACCCAGTCCTCACCGTTTTCTCCTTGAGCTAAGGTCACACAGACCTCGCCCAATCACTCTGGTAAGTCTTCAAGGTAGACTCCCAAACCTTCACAGACTTCGTTCACTGGCAATCCACAATTTCTCTTGGATGCTCAGAACGCGACGCCTAACCGTCTGGAGGATGCACAGTCCTCAAGTGTAATAAGTCTTCAAATCACACAGACACGAAGACTTAAGTGATGCCCAATTTACTCTGGCTCTGGGTGGTTAGGGCTTTTCTCCTCACTGGGAATTTTTCTTTCAAAGGCTTCGAGGTGGGTTGCTCTCAAACGACAAAAGCCGTGCACTGAAATTTGAGCAGCCAACCGTTTAAGGTTGTGGGGGGGTGGACTATTTATAGCCACTTGGCAACCCGACCTGATCTGTCCGAAATGACCCTGGGTCACTAAGGAATTGACACGTGTACCAACGGTCGGATTTCGAACTCACACGGCAACTTTACTTGGGCTACAAGTAAAGCTGACTTGTCTGACTCTGGACAAGATTTTCTCTCATAGGCTTCGCTCGAAGACATAGGATTTGAATTAGGCATCACTTCAGTCATTCTGACTGGTTCTCTTCGACCCCTCTTAACAGTACGGTGGTTCCTATGACGCAACATGAATGAAATAAAACTACGAAGGATCTAGGTCTTCGAGTTCAAAAGCTTCATAGGGAGTCTTCTCATGTCATTGTCTTCAATATGAATATCTTCATAAACCACCATTGTCTTCAATGTCTTCGTACATTTTTAGGGGTCATCTCTGGTAAGTAAAACCGAATCAATGAGGGACTTCTACCTGTGTTTTCCTGCAATTCTCACAAACACGTTAGTCCCTCAACTAGGTTTGTCGTCAATACTCCAAAACCAACTAGGGGTGGCACTAGATGCACTTACAAATCTCCCCCTTTTTGGTGATTGATGACAAACTAGTTGAAGTTTTCAACGGGGAACATAATTTGTGAAATAGTAAAGGAATTTGTCTTCATAAGCTGCAAGGGCTCCCCCTGAAGATGTGCATATAAGTAATTTGCCTTTTGAATGCAAATGCACATGGCAGGTTGTACTTGTGGAGATCCACTTCAACTTATGATGACAATCCACTATGCATGTGAAAGTATATGAAGATAATGTCATGCATAATGGAATCTGGACGTCTGCAGTAAGAGATAAGTGCGGAATTTATCATCGCACATGCGGAATTTATCTTCGCATAACGGAGTGACAAGCAGATAGCAGACGGCCATCAAGGCTAAGTGTTACAACTCAAGAAGCAAATGTAGCAAGAACGGGAGTTGTAAGCACGAAGCAAAATTGTAGCAAAATATAGTGGCACCCGCCCAAAGTGACCCGCTTGAAGACTATAACCATCATATGCTTCTCCCCCTTTTGTCAGTGATGACCAAAAAGGTTTGAAGACATAGAGGTTTCTACGCGTTCCCAGGCACAGCAGGGTCGGTGGAGTTGTTTGGCGGTGGTGCAGACGAGCTTGGTGCAGATTCGACGCGTGTTGAAGCAGGTGGAGATGATGTCGCGTCGTCTTCTTCTTCAATAATACGGGCAGACACGGTGGCAGCAGAAGAAGAGAACTCTGACTCTTCAAGTGATGGTGTGCTGCGCATCACCGCTCTTCTTGGAGGCGTGGAGTCAAATTTGAAGTGCTCTGTGAAGCCATCCTCATGCAGTTCAGCTTCAGGGCACATCATGGTGAGGCCCTTCCAAGTGCGGCGACAGGTCTCGTGTGTGACAAATGCATTCTTGGTTGCCATATTTCTGAGGCGATTGACGTCTTGCATGATGCTTCTCATCTGCCTCTTGAGCCAGTCGTGATGCCTATCTTGCTTTTGGTGAAGAGCCACAAGAAGCTCTCTGTCATTGAGTGCACGAGTGCGCTTCTTGGGTCTCTTTGCAGCTGTGCTGTTGGTGGCTTCAGTTGAGGCAGGGGCACGTGTGGTGCCAGCCATTGGATACACGCGAGAGAGAGCTTCAACACCTTCAATATTTTGAGTGAAGCTCTGGTGTTCTGCATTCTGAAGACTTAGTGGTTTCTTGGCCGGCTCTGGATATATTGCTTCAGCAGATGTGTCCATATCGGGCAAAAATATCCTATGATTGCGAGCTGAGGGTTGATAGGAGATTGCAGAGTGAAGCTTGATTAGCCTCATAACCCAAGGAGCATAAAACTTTAAGCCAAACAGTTCTGAAGCAGACGCAGCAAATTGACGGATGAAGAGATCCTGTGCATTGAAGCATTTGCCATGAAGAATGCAGAAGATGAGAGTCTTCATTGCACCATCAATCGTTGCATATCGAGAGTGTCCCTTGACTGGCCAGAGAGTCTGCCTTATGATGTGATATATTGTTCTGGGCAGGTACTCTAAGTCTTCAACGAAGAACCTAGTTGGATAGGGTGCATTTGGAGGAAATGGCTTCATCATTGAGAGCATTTGACTCATATCTGGCTCAGGACGCTGAAATATGCTCTCAATGGCTTCAGCATGGAGTTGGCACCCTTCTTCAAAGAATTCGCCAGGAGTGGGAAGGCCGGTAAGCTCAATTAGGTCGAAAGCATTGGCTTCATGATGGATATTGCCTGTCATCCACTCCAGGATCCATGTCTTCGGATCTATGTTATAGCCTTTGATATGCAAAGTGGCATAGAACTGGAGCAGAAGCTCTTCGTTCCAGTGCTCTTCGTCAGTGATAAATGACAGCAAACCCACTTGCTTGAAGCAATCCAATGCTTCTTCTAGACCAGGCAGACCTTCAACAGCTTCAACCTCAAGGCGCTTGTGAGGAAAGATGCGGCCTTGGTTGTAGAGGATGCATGAATAATAGCTGCGCTGTTGATGGCTCCAGAACCTATCTGATACAATCCGTTCCCTTGAATAAGGGTTCTTGGAGCGGTCGAAAAACGTGTTATCTGCCCTGAAGCCGTTGATGTTGAAGGAACCAGGAGCTGATGCAGGACCTGGGAACCTTGGTAGTCGTGGGATCGGCTTCTGGACCTGGGGCCTGTGCGCAATGTGATAGTGGAATTGTGGTCCGGCAGCAGACTCAGGCACAGAATGTTCAGGAGCAGTAGCTTCGGTGTCTTCTGAAGCTGTTGTTGGGGAGGGCTCCACATTTGCTTCGGCGTTGTTTGTGGCAGCCTCAACATTTTCAGCTTCAGGCACGTTCTCCTTGAGAACTGCTTCTTGTTGGTGCGGGGAAGTTGGAGCTTGTGGTATTTCTGCTTGCTCTTCGGCTGATGCAGCCGGAATGTCTTCAACAGCCTGAGCCCTTGGCCCTCTGCGAAGCCTATGGAGGGTAGGCGCCGGTGGAGTTGCAGTGGGTTGGGGCTCATCTTCCTCCTGTGGGCGATCTGCCCACGATGCATCTTGTGTGATTGGCGTCAATGGACGACCAATACTGATCTGTTCGCTTGTCTCAAGCTGAGGAAGGGCTGCATCACCTTGCACATTGTCTTGGGGACCAATGTCTTCAGCAGCATTAGGGTTGGCTGCTGGAATGTCTTTAGCGTGCGGAGCCTCTATGTAACCAGGCTCATGCACTGTCATCTGACGATCTGCGTCAGGATAGCGGACGCAGAGTGGTTCAACTATCAGGGGCTCTGTGGAAGCAGCCCGAGATTTCTTGGTCTTGCGCTTCTTGATAATGGGTTCAGAAGGAGAGGCTTCAGAATGTTTTCTCTTCTTAGCCTTAGCCTCTGCAGTCCGTGTCTTCTTGTGCTGTGAGGCGGTTGATTGACTCTTTGGCTTCGAGCCAGTCGTTGCAGCGGGGAAGACAATCGGAGCATCAGGTTCTGACCTTGGCGCTTCAGGTTCGGGCACAGCCGCCTTCTTTTTCTTCTTCGCGGCCATCCTGGGGTCAATGCCGGGACGCCCAAGTGCCTTGTGCTTTTCTGCCTCATTGTAGGCTTGCACGCAACATTCAGCCAAAGTCTTCATGCGTTCTCGTGAGCCTTGAGCTTCGGCACGCGTCTTCAGGAAGTTTTCTTTCAGCTCGTGCAACATGATCTTGAAGTTTTTTACTTCTTGCACACTGAGCTTGGCCACGTGCTTCTTGAACTGAGCCTTTTCATGATCAATTTTCTGCTTCAGTTCTACAATTCACTGGGCTATTGCAAGTTCTGAAGCGATTGCACCTTGAAAGGCAACGCTGAGGCCTATGGTTAGCTGCAGATCATTGAAGCTTATGTCTGGTGTGTCAAACCATTCATCGATGAAGTTGTGGATGATGGCGACATCAAACAGAGGCAGATTGTTGAAGATTTCAGCCTCCTCCTTGCTCTTGATGAGCTGCTCGAGAACATCATCTCCAAGATCTTCATCGCTTGAGAGATCAATGGCTTCGCAGCGCAGAATGTCAACAGCTGTGAGCTCTTTGCCTGTGTGTGGCTGAGGCTTCTTGGCTTTTTGGGGCTTGGACACTCGTGATAAGCCTTCTGACTGCACACTGGCTTCAGGAGGTGCAGTTGCTAAAGGCTTCACTCTTGCGATCTTGGGAGAAGCGGCTGGCTTTGAAGCTTTTGGAGCTTTTGGCTTCTTCTGCTTTGGCTTCAGAGCAGTAGGGGCGTCATCTGACTCAGTATCTGCTGGAGGGTCATTCACAGCAGTCCCTTGGACTAGGATGCGAGTGATGAGGCCTGCAAGATTGGCATACGGCCCGATGATATTGGGATTGGCATTGCGTGTGCCATCTGCTCTTGGTGAGGAGGGACCAGGGTTGAAGTCAAGCCCAAATTTCTTCTTGTTTATCTTCGCTGACTGTTATGCAAACTGAAAGTTGCGCTTGAAGAGATTATCATCGCGGCACCAGAGAAGTGATGACGGATGTGCCTCAGCTGGCTGTGGTCCTCTCACCATGCATGGATAGAATCCTTGAGCAATGGCTTCGTCTTTGGATTTGGGTACGAGATTTTTGTATAATACATCTCCCCACGGTCTCTTGATGGCACACTTCTCCGCATATTCCTGAGTGACAAAGCGGTAGTGGAACCATTGCTCTGCCCAATATCTTCGAATCCATTGGATTCGTGTCTTGCGCTGACCATAGCTTTCTTCAGGATCAGTTTTGTACATCTCTGCCAATTCATCAGGCAGATCTTTGGACGTTTCACCACGTCGCTGTCTGCCTCCCTTCCTTGCTGCTGTTTCTGAAGCCATGGATAACTTGGAAGGCTTCAAGATGTTCAAAGGCTTCAAGGGCTTCCTTCTGCAAGAACTGGCTTCAGGCGAGTTGATGTGATGCTGCAAGTACTCTGCAAATGAATGCAGACTATGAGAACCGAAGGATTCTCCCACGGACATGTACCTGTGACAGCATTAAGGTGCGAGGGAAGGGGAAGAGGTCATATGCATTCTCAGAAGATTTTGAAGATAAATCGGTTTAGAAGACATTGACCTCATTATGCGAAGACATTCACTTATAGATAAGAAGTTGGTTCCAGATTTGTACGAACCCATAGATCAGTACAAGTGAGGAATCTAACTACTTTATGAAGTACAAGTGAATATACTAGGCATGTTATGAGATGCAGCGAGAGATTTAACTGGTGTGAAGAGAAACTTCTTATGGCAGAAAGTGATTGAACTGTAGGATCAAAAGAAGCTGTAAAAAGAGGTTTTATTTACCACACTTGGAACTGCTAGATGAAGTGAGATTTGAGGCCGAGCAGTTCGATCCTCCGTGCCCTAACTTGGCGACGGAAGACACCTACGGCGACGGCGGAGAAAGTGATGTCCGCTGTTGGCGTGAAAACGGCGTCGGAGAGGTTGCGGCAGTGAAGCGCTTCGTCGCCGGCGTCGTCGAGTGCTAGCGGTGGCGCTAGGGTTCGTGCGAGGGTGGAAGAAGGAGATAATGACCGCAGTGAATCGTATATTTATAGGGATAGAGGCGGCACTGCGCTATTACGCAGGTACCCCTGGCGGTTTGCATTTGAGGCACGCGTGGCCAGTTAGATTATCGGGATTTGTTCCACGTCCCACGCACGCCTAAATTATCGGGCGGTCGTTTCTGCTTCTCCGGATCTTATGTGGAGGAATGAGCATTAAAACTGACTTTTATGGTTGTCTCAATGTCTTCGGCTGACAAGGACACAGTGAAGACATTCGACAGTTTCAACAGAATGCATATGACTTGGAGAGATAGAGTTTGAGATAGAAAGCATAGAGAGGTTAGGGTCCGATCACATTCACTTAGTTCAAAAGATTCAACCAAGAAGACATAGCTATAAGTGAATGCTGTAGAGGACAGAACATCAGTACATATATATCCATATAATCAACGCAGTGAAGATAATCATGAAGACATACAGAGAATGAAGCCAAACCAATTGTGAAGACATTGAGAGGTGACGCCATGAGAGAAACACTTCAAAATGGAACGTTTGGTGGTGGCGTTACCCACCGTATGGGAAGTATTAGACCCAGACACGGTGCACAATTATCATGGCGCTCCGAAGTCAAATTCCACATTAATGTATTCACACTTAGAATGTATGTCTTCATTGATTGAAGATATACGCTACTTCGTGTGTTGCACATCTAAGTCATCAATATGCATAAGTGTTAGGATGTGTGCCTGATCACAAGACATTTGAGGATTCCAAGATATTTAGCTCACACCGTAACTTGCAAAATCTCTTCTCATCCAAGGGCTTTGTGAAGATATCTGCCAATTGCTCTTCAGTGTTGACGTGTATGATATCAATGTCTTCCTTCACAACATGATCTCTGAGAAAGTGATGACGAATTTCAATGTGCTTTGTCTTCGAGTGCTGAACTGGGTTGTTGGCAATCTTGATGGCGCTTTCGTTGTCACAGTAAAGTGGCACTTGCTTCAGATGAATGCCATAATCCTTGAGTGTTTGCTTCATCCACAGAAGCTGAGCGCAGCAAGATCCAGCAGCAATGTATTCAGATTCAGCAGTGGAGAGAGATACACAGTTCTGCTTCTTTGAAGACCAACATACAAGTGATCGTCCCAGAAAATGACATGTGCCTGATGTAGATTTGCGATCAACTTTGTCACCAGCATAATCAGCATCTGAAAATCCAACCAGATCAAACTCTGAGCCCTTTGGATACCATAATCCTAGAGTTGGGGTGTGAGCCAAATATCGAAGAATTCGCTTCACAGCTAAGTGATGTGACTCCTTTGGTGTCGCTTGAAATCGAGCACACATGCAAACACTAAGCATGATATCTGGCCTAGATGCACATAAATAAAGCAAAGACCCAATCATGGAGCGGTATACCTTTTGATCGAACTCTTTACCATTGTCGTCGGGACCCAGATTATGCTTGGCTGGCATTGGTGTTGTGAAGCCTTTGCAGTCTTGCATACCGAACTTCTTCAGGCACTCTTTAAGATATTTCTCTTGAGATATGAAGATGCCGTTGCGTTGTTGCCGTATTTGAAGACCGAGAAAGAACTTCAGCTCCCCCATCATGGACATCTGATATTGCTCTTGCATCATGTATCCAAACTCTTCACTATACTTCTGATTGGTGCAGCCGAAGATAATGTCATCCACATATATTTGGCACACAAACAGTTCACCATCATATGTCTTCGTGAAAAGAGTGGGATCCAGGGAACCAGGTATGAAGCCTTTGCTTTTCAGAAAGTACTTGAGTGTATCATACCAGGCCCTAGGGGCTTGTTTGAGGCCATACAGTGCCTTGTTGAGCTTGTATACCGTATCATGATGTTTTGGATTTTCAAAGCCAGGTGGTTGTGCAACATACACTTCTTCTTCAATCTTGCCATTGAGAAAGGCACTTTTCACATCCATCTGATAGAGAAGTATGTTATGATGATTTGCATAGGCCAGTAGTATGCGTATGGCTTCAAGCCTAGCCACAGGAGCAAACGTTTCATCGAAGTCAATGCCCTCCACTTGAGTATATCCTTGAGCAACTAGACGAGCTTTGTTTCTGACAACTTGACCATGCTCATCTTGCTTGTTGCGGTATATCCATTTGGTGCCTATTATGTTGTGCTTCCGTGGATCAGGGCGCTTAACCAGTTCCCATACATTATTCAGCTCAAACTGTTGAAGCTCTTCTTGCATAGCTTGAATCCATTCAGGTTCCATGAAGGCTTCTTCAACTTTCTTGGGATCTGATATTGAGACGAATGCGAAATGCCCACAGAAGTTTGTTAGCTGAGTTGCCCTTGAACGAGTGAGTGGACCAGGTGCATTGATGCTGTCCAGTATTTTGTCAATTTGTACTTCATTTGCAACACGAGGGTGTGTGGTGCGAAGACTTTGCTCTTGCTGATCTATGTGGTCATTTGAAGGTATATCTTCAGTCTGAGCATTGTCTTCATGTGGATCAGGGGCTGAGATGATAAGTTCTTCTTCAGGTTGAGCTTCAGAGGGTACAATTTCTCCAGTTCCCATAAGCTTGATTGATTCATTTGCTGGAACTTCATCTAGCACATTTGGCAATTGCTCTCTTTGTGATCCATTGGTTTCATCAAATCGCACATCCACTGTTTCAACCACTTTGTAGTGGAAGAGATTGAAGACTCTGTAGGAGTGCGAATCCTTTCCATATCCAAGCATGAAGCCTTCATGTGCCTTTGGAGCAAACTTTGAGGTGTGGTGTGGGTCCTTGATCCAGCATTTTGCGCCAAATACTCTGAAATAACTGACATTTGGCTTCTTGCCAGTTAGGAGTTCATAGGAGTCTTGTTCAGGAGCTTGTGAAGATAAACATGATTGATTGTATGGCATGCAGTATCAATGGCTTCAGTCCAGAATTTTCTTGGAGTCTTGTATTCATCTAGCATTGTTCTGGCCATCTCAACGAGTGTTCTGTTCTTGCGTTCGACGACGCCATTCTGCTGTGGCGTGTATGGAGCTGAGAATTCATGTGTGATGCCCAAGGTATCCAGATATGTATCAAGGCCAGTGTTCTTGAATTCAGTGCCATTGTCACTTCTGATGTGCTTTATCTTGGCGCCAAAATTGTTCATAGCTCGATTTGCGAAGCGTCTAAAGACATCCTGCACTTCAGTCTTGTAAAGGATTATGTGCACCAAGTATATCTAGAATAATCATCAACAATTACGAAGCCATAGAGGCATGCAGAAGTAGTAAAAGTTGAGTAGTGAGTGGGACCGAAAAGATCCATGTGTAGCAATTCGAAGGGTTGAGTAGTGGTCATGATTGTCTTCGAAGGATGTTTTGCCCTTGTCATCTTCCCTGCTTCACAGGCACCGCATAAGTGATCTTTCTTGAACTTGACGCCTTCGATGCCTATGACGTGCTTTTTCTTCGCAAGGGTGTGAAGGTTCCTCATGCCAGCATGCCCAAGCCTTCGATGCCAAAGCCAGCATTCTGAAGCTTTTGCCAGAAGACATACTGCAAGTTGTGGTCCTGCTGAGAAATCTACCACATACAAATCACCTTTCCTATACCCTTCAAACACTAGAGATTTGTCAGATTCCATTAGCACCAGGCAGCGATATTTGCCAACCATTACAATCATATTCAAATCGCAAAGCATTGAGACAGACATTAAGTTGAAGCCAAGGGATTCAACAAGCATGACTTTATCCATGTGTTGATCCTTTGAGATTGCAACTCTACCTAGACCCAATACCTTACTTTTACCAGTGTCAGCGAATGTAATGTGGCTCTTGTCGGATGGACGTAAAGTTGAGTCCATAAGAAGGCTTCTTCTGCCAGTCATGTGATTTGTACACCCACTGTCAATAATCCATTCTGAAGACTTTGTCACTGGTATCGTACCCTACAGTGCAGTTAGGGGGATAGGCTTCACGAAGAGTGTTGTGAAGCATAAACATTTGACGAACCAGTGGGTTATGAAAACTTAGATCTAGATTAGGACTAATGGGGAGAGTAGCATGCGATTCAGGAACGAAGTACATAATGATGCCATTTGGGCATTTTATCTTGCGCCCCACAAGATTTTTATGGTCCCCAGCAATAGCATCAGAAGATTTTGTTTTTGTGCTGGAGACCTTTCCCTGCAAAGGAGAGTTAAGCTTTCTTAACCACCCACATCTTCAAGGGTGGCTTAGAAGCTATAAGTCTAAGTGCAGCATCTGAGAATTTTGGCTTTGAAACCTTAGCAAACAGTTTAGCAGGTGGACAATAATACTCATAGGAATAAGCAGAATAATTTTTGGTCATATGAACATGACGGTTCGATGAACCACTCTCATATTCATATGCCTGAGTATGGTTCCCCTGCAAAACATTTGCGTTAGTGCGACTCAGGTGAGTCCTCTCTTTGTATGAAGCATTTGAACCATATGAAGCCTTTGGTCTGAGGTTTGTCTTCTTCAAGTGAGGTGTCACGAAGACATTCACAGGAAGATTTTCCAGACATGTTTTCGGAACCCAGATCTTCTTCATAGGCGGTCCATTCCTGCAGTTAGTACCAATGTACCTGGCAAACACTTCATCATTCTGATTCTTAAACAGTTTATAGTTTGCATCAAAGGTTTCATCAATGATAATTGGGTTAGCACAAGTGAAGCCAGACAGATTGGATGGATCTGCTGAGAATTCCTTTGCAGCAACCCATGTGGTTTTGGGGTACTGCTCAGGTTTCCAGTAAGACCCATCTGCATTAATTTTCCTCACGAACCCAACACCCTCTTTCCTAGGGTTTCGGTTCAGAATCTGCTTCTTAAGGACATCACATAATGTCTGATGCCCTTTCAGACTTTTGTACATCCCTGTTTCAAGCAATGTCTTCAACCTAGCATTCTCATTAGCAATAGCAGTGGTATCCTCAGCAGAGGGGTTAGTTACCACATCAACAGTTGAAGATATTGAAACAGTAGTAGCAGTGGAACATTCAGCAATAGAAGCAGCATTATCACGCTCAATGCATTTAAGACATGGTGGTTCAAATCCTTCCTGAGCGGGACTGATCTGTTCAGCGCGAAGTGACTCGTTTTCCTTTTGAAGATCTTCATGAGCCACCCTCAATTTCTCAAGTTCTTGCTTCCTTTGAAGATAATCATAGGAAAGCTTTTCATGAGTTGTTGAGAGAGTATCATGACGATCTTCAAGTTCCTGATACTTAACGTGAAGTTTTTTTATGTCTTCAATTAAGGATTCAGATCGAGTCATTTCAGCACCCAACAGATCATCGCTTCTGTCTAACAATTTTTGAATATGTTCCATTGCTTTATGTTGTTCAGTTGCAATTTTAGCAAGTGTTTTGTAGCTAGGTTTTGAATCACATTCAGAGTCATCGTCACTGGATGTCTCATAGCGAGTTGTGCGTGTGTTTACCTTGGCACCGCGTGCCATGAAGCAGTAGGTAGGAGTGGAGTCGTTCTTGTCATTTGCGTCGGTGTCGGTGATGCAGTCATTGTCTTCAGTATTGAAGATGGACTTGGCGACGTATGCTGTAGCCAGACTCGCAATGCCAGAATCAGACTCCTCCTCAGACTCCACCTCTGCCTCCTCAGATGCGGACTCCTCCTCTGAATCCATCTCCTTTCCAACAAACGCACGTGCCTTTCCAGATGAGCTCTTCTTGTGTGATGAAGACCTTGATGAAGTTTTGGAAGAAGACTTTGAGTATTTCTTCTTCTTCTTGTCGTCAGAGTCATATTCCTTGCTCTTCTTCTTCCTTCTGTTCTCATTGTCCCACTGTGGACACTCAGAGATGAAGTGCCCAGTTTTCTTGCACTTGTGACATGTTTTCTTCTTGTAGTCATGAGCAGAAGCTTCATCATTCCTTGAGCTTGATCGTGAAGATTTTCTGAAGCCTTTCTTCTTGGTGAATTTTTGAAACTTCTTCACTAGCATTGCAAGTTCTCTTCCAATGTCTTCAGGATCATCAGAACTGCAGTCAGATTCTTCTTCAGATGAGGAGACAGCTTTTGCCTTCAAGGCACGAGTTCGCCCATAGTTTGGGCCGTAGATATCTCTTTTCTCAGAAAGCTGAAACTCATGTGTGTTGAGCCTCTCAAGTATGTCAGACGGATCGAGTGTCTTGAAATCAGGACGTTCTTGAATCATCAGGGCCAGAATGTCAAACGAACTATCAAGTGATCTCAGCAGCGTCTTGATGATTTCATGTTTGGTGATCTCAGTAGCGCCGAGGGCTTGAAGCTCATTTGTGATGTCAGTGAGCCGATCAAAGGTGTGCTGGACATTCTCGTTGTCATTTCGTTTGAAGCGGTTGAAGAGATTGCGAAGGACACTGATTCTTTGATCTCTCTGGGTTGATATGCCATCATTAACTTTGGAGAGCCAATCCCAGACCAGTTTGGATGTCTTCAAGGCACTCACACGGCCATACTGTCCTTTGGTCAGATGACCACAGATGATATTCTTGGCAGTAGAGTCCAGTTGAACGAACTTCTTGACATCGGCAGCAGTGACACCTTCTCCAGCCTTGGGAACGCCGTTTTCGACGACATACCATAGCTCGACGTCAATGGCTTCAAGATGCATGCACATCTTATTCTTCCAGTAGGGATATTCAGTTCCATCGAAGACGGGACAAGCAGCGGAGACTTTGATTATCCCTGCAGTCGACATAGCTAAAACTCCAGGTGGTTAAACCGAATCACACAGAACAAGGGAGCACCATGCTCTGATACCAATTGAAAGTGCGTTATATCGACTAGAGGGGGGGTGAATAGGCGATTTTTATGAAAGTCTTCAAAACGTGAGAGTTATGAAGACAAACAGTGAAGATTATGCCTATTACTATGCAGCGGAAGTTAGATTACACTAGGGCAGCCATGGTCATGTATTCAATAGAGTGAAAGCGCAATGACAAACAGCTTTAGTGTAATAAGGATCAGGTAGGAAGAAGTTATGAAGCCGAACAGATCATACATTCATGTTGTGAAGACAAAAGATAAAGCAAGCATGCAATGGCTTCACAATGATTAACTGTAAATGAAGGGAAGTGAAGATGAAACCAGTGACACGTTGAAGACAATGATTTGTTGGACCAGTTCCAGTTGCTGTGACAACTGTACGTCTGGTTGGAGCGGCTAGGTATTTAAACCGAAGGACACATAGTCCCGGACACCCAGTCAAGGACACTTAGTCCAAGACACCCAGTCCTCACCGTTTTCTCCTTGAGCTAAGGTCACACAGACCTCGCCCAATCACTCTGGTAAGTCTTCAAGGTAGACTCCCAAACCTTCACAGACTTCGTTCACTGGCAATCCACAATTTCTCTTGGATGCTCAGAACGCGACGCCTAACCGTCTGGAGGATGCACAGTCCTCAAGTGTAATAAGTCTTCAAATCACACAGACACGAAGACTTAAGTGATGCCCAATTTACTCTGGCTCTGGGTGGTTAGGGCTTTTCTCCTCACTGGGAATTTTTCTTTCAAAGGCTTCGAGGTGGGTTGCTCTCAAACGACAAAAGCCGTGCACTGAAATTTGAGCAGCCCACACTTAAGGTTGTGGGGGGGTGGACTATTTATAGCCACTTGGCAACCCGACCTGATCTGTCCGAAATGACCCTGGGTCACTAAGGAATTGACACGTGTACCAACGGTCGGATTTCGAACTCACACGGCAACTTTACTTGGGCTACAAGTAAAGCTGACTTGTCTGACTCTGGACAAGATTTTCTCTCATAGGCTTCGCTCGAAGACATAGGATTTGAATTAGGCATCACTTCAGTCATTCTGACTGGTTCTCTTCGACCCCTCTTAACAGTACGGTGGTTCCTATGACGCAACATGAATGAAATAAAACTACGAAGGATCTAGGTCTTCGAGTTTCAAAAGCTTCATAGGGAGTCTTCTCATGTCATTGTCTTCAATATGAATATCTTCATAAACCACCATTGTCTTCAATGTCTTCGTACATTTTTAGGGGTCATCTCTGGTAGTAAAACCGAATCAATGAGGGACTTCTACCTGTGTTTTCCTGCAATTCTCACAAACACATTAGTCCCTCAACTAGGTTTGTCGTCAATACTCCAAAACCAACTAGGGGTGGCACTAGATGCACTTACACCTCCAACTAACAAGAGTCCCAGGGGGAGTTTTTTTTGCAATTATTTTGATTTAGTTTGCATAAAGCATGGGACTGGGCATCCCGGTGACCAGCCATTTATCTCGTGAGTGAGGAGCGGAGTCCACTCCTCTTGAGAATAACCCGCCTAACATGGAAGATACAGACAGCCCTGTTGATACATGAGCTATTCGAGCATACAAAACAGGATATTTATTTGAAGGTTTAGAGTTTGGCACATACAAATTTACTTGGAACGGCAGGTAGATACCGTATATAGGTAGGTATAGTGGACTCATGTGGAATAACTTTGGGGTTTAAGGGATTGGATGCACAAGCAGTATTCCCGCTTAGTATAGGTGAAGGCTAGCAAAAGACTGGGAAGCGACCAGCTAGAGAGCGACAACAGTCATGAACATGCATTAAAATTAATCAACACCGAATGCAAGCATGAGTAGGATATAATCCACCATGAACATAAATATCGTGAAGGCTATGTTGATTTTGTTTCAACTACATGCGTGAACATGCGCCAAGTCAAGTCACTTAAATCATTCAGAGGAGGATACCACCCTATCATACCACATCATAACCATCTCAATAGCATGTTGGCACGCAAGGTAAACCATTATAACTCATAGCTAATCAAGCATGGCACAAGGAACTATGATCTCTAGTTGTCATTGCAAACATGTTTATTCATAATAGGCTGAATCAGGAACGATGAACTAATCATATTTACAAAAACAAAAGAGGTCGAGTTCATACCAGCTTTTCTTATCTCAGTCAGTCCATCATATATTGTCATAATTGCCTTTCACTTGCACGACCGAACGATGTGAATAATAATAATAGTGTGCGTGCATTGGACTAAGCTGGAATCTGCAAGCATTCAATAAGTAGGAAAAGACAAGGCAATATGGGCTCTTTTGTCAGATCAACAAGTATGCATACAAAGAGCCACTTCAACAATTTAATTATGGTCTTCTCCTATCAAACCCCAAAGAAAAGAAAAGAAATAAAACTATTTACACGGGAGAGCTCCCAACAAGTAAAAGAAGAACATGAAATCTTTTTGGGTTTTCTTTTTAATTACTACTACAAGCATGGAAATTAAACTAACTAAAAGCTACAACTAATTTTTTTGGTTTTTCTTAAGGTTTATTAAACACACAAGAAGAAAGCATAAAAAGGAAAATAAACTAGCATGGATGATACAATGAAAAAGTATGAGCACCGACATCTGGCAATGAGTTTGTGAACATAAATGTAATGTCGGTGGGAAATACGTACTCCCCCAAGCTTAGGCTTTTGGCCTAAGTTGGTTTATGGCCACGGCTGGCCTGGCGGATATCCACAATAATAGTTGGGGTCGTGCTGAGAAGAAGAAGAAGACTCCGATTGCCACTGGTTGGCAATCATCTCCGGATCCCACAGGTAATTAGACTGTCGCGGAGGATCAACTTGTGGTTCCGCCTCTGGCTCTGTGGCTGATGTAGGGTTCCCGTAGGCGTGAATGTCCTTTGGCGAGACGAGGTACTTGCCTAAAGATAAATCAAACAAGGAAGGTGCAGGCAAGGTGATAGTCTCAAGATGATGTTTATCAAAGAACAGTTTGTATTTCAGCTCCCCTTGCCTATTCTTTATAATAAAACCATGTGCTACCATACTCTTATAATCTAAATAAACACGAGGCAGCAATTTTTCTTCTTTTTCATAGTGCCTAATAGGTATATCATAATGTGCAGCAAGGCGTGAAGCATAAATACCACCAAAGATGGGTCCTTTTGTACGGTTAAGACTTAACCGTTTAGCAATAATACCACCCATACTAACAGAGTTATCAGCGTATAAACCGTGGAACAGAATAAATCAGGAACATTAAGGTTTCCACAGTTTCCGCGACCAATTAAGGAACGACTAGCAAATATTGCAAAGTAGCGTAAAACAGGAAAATGTATGCTAGTGATTCGTGCATCGGAAACCTTCCTAGTTTCCCCTGCAGTGATAGTATCAATAAAACCTTCCACATCCTTGTGATGTAGTTCCTCTAAACTTCCCTCAAAAGGGATCAAACAAACCCGACAAAAATCATAAAGTGACATCTTCTTAACCACATCATATAAATGAAACTCTACTGAAGGAGGTGATTCCCTAGGATAATAGTAGAAGTTTTGCACAAAAGTATCGGTGAGTAAGAGATACTGTTCGCGTTGGTCGTGGAGGAAGTCGGTGAGGCCTGCATTCTTTGCCAATTCATAAAAATCCTCATAAATCCCGGTTGCTCTCAAGAATTCATCGGAGTGCCATTCACACGGCCTAACCTCCGCGATGCGAGGCAAATTATATTTAGGCTTCTGTGCCTCTTCATTTTGCTTTTCCCTTGAGCTTCGGCTCGATGAGCCCCTCAAAAATCTCTTTATCACTTTCTGAAAAATTCTGAAATTTTTAGTAACTTCAAAATAAAAGTAAACCAAACTCAATAATATTGATAGCAACTACTCCTACAATTGCCTAGAGCCTATATGATGCATCAAAACTACTTTTGACCATATAAATTTGACATGCAAGCTCAAGAACAGGGTCACCTAAGCAGCAAAAATTTGCAATGAATAAAGCACTAGAACAAAAACTAATTGGACCAATGGAGGAGTCACATACCAAGGAACAATCTCCCCAAGAAGTTTTGTGAGAGGTGCTTTCAGCAAGGAGATCAAAAATGGAAGCAAAACGAGCTTGGACTCGGGTTTGAGCTAGATATTCGTGTTTGGGGGAGGAAGGAGTGTGTGGGTGAAAGGATAAGTGGAGGGGGCCACTGTGGGCCCACGAGGAAGGGGGCGCGCCCAGGGGGTAGAGCGCGCCCTCCACCCTCGTGGGCAGGTGGTTGACCCCCCCCCTGCTGTGTTCTTAGTGCCAAATATTCTCAAATATTCTAGAAAAAATCATATTTAAATTTCAGGGCATTTGGAGAACTTTTATTTTCGGGGTATTTTTATATTGCATGGATAATCACATAACAGACAGAAAAATATTTATTTTTATTTTATTTAATATAAACAACAGAAAGTAAAAGTGGGGTATAGAAGGTTGTGCCTTCTAGTTTCATCCATCTCATGATCATCGAAAGGAATCCACTAACAAGGTTGATCAAGTCTTGTTAACGAACTCATTCCGAATAACATGGAACCGGAGAAATTTCAAATAACACTATGTTACCTTAACGGGGATATGCACATCCCCAATAATAAGAATATCATATTTCTTCTTGACAGTAGGAAGGGGAAATTCAAAACCTCCAAATATAATCGATGGAATTTTTCCAATAGAGTTGATACTATTAACTTGAGGTTGTTTCCTCGGAAAGTGTACTGTGTGCTCATTACCATTAACATGAAAAGTGACATTGCCTTTAGTGCAATCAATAACAGCCCCTGCAGTATTCAAAAAGGGTCTTCCAAGAATAATAGACATACTATTGTCCTCGGGATTATCAAGAATAACAAAGTCCGTTAAAATAGTAACGTTTGCAACTACAACAGGCACATCCTCACAAATACCGACAGGTATAGCAGTTGATTTATCAGCCATTTGCAAAGATATTTCAGTAGGTGTCAACTTATTCAAATCAAGTCTATGATATAAAGAGAGAGGCATAACACTAACACCGGCTACAAGATCACATAAAGCAGTTTTAACATAGTTTCTTTTAATGGAGCATGTTATAGTTGGTACACCGGGATCTCCAAGTTTCTTTGGTATTCCACCCTTAAAAGTATAATTAGCAAGCATGGTGGAAATTTCAGCTTTCGGTATCTTTCTTTTATTTGTAATAATATATTTCATGTACTTAACATAAGGATTGGTTTTGAGCATATTAGTTAATCGCATACGCAAAAAGATATGTCTAATCATTTCAGCAAAGCGCTCAAAATCCTCATCATCCTTTTTCTTGGATGGTTTGGGAGGAAAAGGCATGGGTTTCTGAACCCATGGTTCTCTTTCCTTGCCATGTTTCCTAGCAACAAAGTCTTTCTTATCATAACGTTGATTCTTTGATTGTGGGTTATCAAGATCAACAGCAGGTTCAGTTTCTACATCATTATCATTACTAGGTTGAGCATCATCATGAACATTACTATTAACATTATCACTAGTTTCAGGTTCATTACCAGATTGTGTTTCAGCATCAGAAATAGAAATATCATTTGGATTCTCAGGTGTTTCAGTAGCAGGTTCACTAGAAGCATGCAAAGTCCTGTCATTTTTCTTTTTCTTCCTTTTAGACGAACTAGATGCATCTATATTATTTCTCTGAGAATCTTGCTCAATTCTCTTAGGATGGCCTTCAGGATACAAAGGTTCCTGAGTCATTCTACCACCTCTAGTCATAACTCTAACACATTATCATTATCCTTACTATTCAATTCATTGAGCAAATCATTTTGAGCTTTAAGTACTTGTTCTACTTGAGTGCTAACCATAGAAGCATGTTTACTAATAAGTTTAAGTTCACCTTTAACATTAGCCATATAATCACCCAAGTGTTCAAGCATATTTGAATTGCATTTCAATTGTCTACCAAAATAAGCATTAAAATCTTCTTGCTTAGCCATAAATTTATCAAACTCATGTAAGCATGGGCTAGCAAACTTAGTAAATGGGATTTCAGCTTTAGCATATATATAGAGAGAATTTACCTTTACTACCTGTGTCGGGTTATCAAGACCATGAGTTTCTTCAATAGGTAAAGGATTAAGATCATATGTTTCTTCAACAGGCGGTAAATTAAGACCGTGTATTTCTTCAATAGGAGGTAAATTCTTAACATCTTCAGCTTTAATACCTTTTTATTTCATAGATTTATTTGCCTCTTCTTCAGGACTGAGAAATAGAATACCCCTCTTCTTCGGAGTTGGTTTAGGAATAGGCTCAGGAATTGGCTCCGGAGGTGTCCAATTATTTTCATTTGTCAACATATTATTCAATAGAATTTCAGCTTCATCTGGTGTTCTTTCCCTGAAAACAGAACCAGCACAACTATCCAGATAATCTCTGGAAGCATCGGTTAGTCCGTTATAAAAGATATCAAGTATTTCATTTTTCTTAAGAGGATGATCAGGCAAAGCATTAAGTAATTGGAGAAGCCTCCCCCAAGCTTGTGGGAGACTCTCTTCTTCAATTTGCAAAAAATTATATATATCCCTTAAAGCAGCTTGTTTCTTATGAGCAGGGAAATATTTAGCAGAGAAGTAATAAATCATATCCTAGGGACTACGCACACAACCAGGATCAAGAGAATTAAACCATATCTTAGCATCACCTTTTAATGAGAACGGAAATATTTTAAGGATATAAAAGTAACAAGCTCTCTCATCTTTAGTGAACAGGGTGGCTATATCATTCAGTTTAGTAAGATGTGCCACAACAGTTTCAGATTCATAACCATGAAAAGGATCAGATTCAACTAAAGTAATTATATCAGGATCAACAGAGAATTCATAATGCTTATCAGTAACACGGATAGGTGAAGTAGCAAAAGCAGGGTCAGGTTTCATTCTAGCATTTAGAGATTGCTTATTCCATTTAGCTAATAACCTTTTGAGTTCATATCTATCTTTGCAAGCTAAAATAGCTAAAGAAGCTTCTTGATCAAAAACATAACCCTTAGGAATAACAAGTGATTCTTCATCATCACTTTCATCAGTATCATCAGATTCAATATTTTCAATTTGTCTAGCCCTAGCAAGTTGTTCATCAAGAAAATCACCAAGTGGCACAGTAGTATCAAGCATAGAAGTAGTTTCATCATAAGTATCATGCATAGTAGAAGTGGCATCATCAATAACATGCGACATATCAGAACGAATAGCAGAAGCAGGTGTAGGTGTCACAAGCTTACTCAAAACAGAAGGTGAATCAAGTGCAGAGCTAGATGGCAGCTCCTTACCTCCCCTCGTAGTTGAGGGATAAATCTTGGTTCTTGTATCTTTCAAGTTCTTCATAATTATAAGCAGATATATATCCCAAGTGACTCAAAGAATATAGCTATGCTCCCTGGCAACGGCGCCAGAAAATAGTCTTGATAACCACAAGTATAGGGGATCGCAACAGTTTTCGAGGGTAGAATATTCAACCCAAATTTATTGATTCGACACAAGGGGAGCCAAAGAATATTCTCAAGTATTAGCAGTTGAGTTGTCAATTCAACCACACCTGGAAACTTAATATCTGCAGCAAAGTGTTTAGTAGCAAAGTAATATGATAGTAGTGGTAACGGTAGCAAAAGGTAATAGTAGTAAAAGTAATGTTTTTGGTATTTTGTAGTGATGATAGCAATAGCAACGGAAAATTAATAAGCGAAGAACAATATATGGAAAGCTCATAGGCAATGGATCAGTGATGGAGAATTATGTCGGATGCGGTTCATCATGTAACAGTTATAACCTAGGGTGACACAGAACTAGCTCCGGTTCATTGATATAATGTAGGCATGTATTTCGAACATAGTCATACGTGCTTATGGAAAAGAACTTGCATGACATCTTTTGTCCTACCCTCCCCTGGCAGCGGGGTCCTTAAGGAAACTAAGGGATATTAAGGCCTCCTTTTAATATAGAACCAGAAGAAAGCATTAACACATAGTGATACATGAACTCCTCAAACTACGGTCATCACCGGTAAGTATCCCGATTATTGTCACTTCGGGGTTAACGGATCATAAAACATAATAGGTGACTATAGACTTGCAAGATAGGATCAAGAACACTCATATATTGATGAAAACATAATAGGTTCAGATCTGAAATCATGGCACTCGGGCCCTAGTGACAAGCATTAAGCATAGCAAAGTCATAGCAACATCAATCTCAGAACATAGTGGATACTAGGGATCAAACCCTAACAAAACTAACTTGATTACATGATAGATCCCATCCAACCCATCACCGTCCAGCAAGCCTACGATGGAATTACTCACGCACGGCGGTGAGCATCATGAAATTGGTGATGGAGGATGGTTGACGATGACGATGGCGACGGATTCCCCTCTTCGGAGCCCCAAACGGACTCCAGATCAGCGCTCCCGAGAGGTTTTAGGGCTTGGCGGCGGCTCCATATCGTAAAATGCAATGAATTCTTCTCTCTGATTTTTTTCTCCCCGAAACACAATATATAGAGTTGGAGTTGGAGTTGGAGTTGGAGTCGGAGAGGCACCAGGGGACCACGAGGTAGGGGGCGCGCCCCCCACCCTCGTGGACAGGTGGTGGGCCCCCTGGCCTTCGTCTTTTGCAGGTATTTTTTATATTTTCCAAAAATTTGCTCCGTGAAGTTTCAGGTCATTCCGAGAACGTTTGTTTCTGCACATAAATAACACCATGGTAATTCTGCTGAAAACAGCGTCAGTCCGGGTTAGTTCCATTCAAATCATGCAAGTTAGAGTCCAAAACAAGGGCAAAAGTGTTTGGAAAAGTAGATACGGCAGAGGCATATCACCTCCTCCCATTAGCTACGGCTTGAAAGAGTTTGGTATTTGCATCGCCCTCACGGATCCACCTCAAACGGGAACGTTGTCTTTCTATGGTACGTTGAAGGGAGGCAAGCCCCAAAACCGAGTGCTTGAGGGTTCTCCTCAACCATCTCTCCCTCAAATTTAGCACCCGGACCTCCATGGCTTTATCTAGCCTGAGGATGACGTAGTTAGCCACAGCCATCTGAATTTTAATGTTACCAGTCTTCCTTTGACCCCAGGCTTGTAGGGCGGATGCGGTGTTCCTAAGTAACATATCAAGCCTCTTGAAGGGATCAACGATATCATCCTCACACACCCACGCGTCTTTAACAGCCTGCTCAAATCCATCTAGCCGAGTCCAAAACAGCTCAAAACGGAACCTTCGCTTAGGGCAAAAAGGGGCTGAAGTGGAAAGGTGGAGCAGTGCGTGATCCGAGATGTTAGTGGATAGGGCTTGGAGCAGCACATCCGGGAAACTGAGTTCCCAATCGACAGAGACAAGCACCCGATCGATCTTTGTCATCACCACCTGTTCTCTTTCATTGGACCACGTGAATCGCCTACCGTGCATATATATATATATATATATATATCTTTGAGCTCGTTGTTATCCACGATGACTTGAACTTCCTCATCATGCCCCTATTGATGTTCGAGTTGCTCTTCTCCTCCGCTCTAATGATCATATTGAAGTCACCAAGCACCATCCATGGGCCTGGAGACACGTCCCTTCTAAGCTGGAGATCCACGAGGAACTGAGTCTTTAGCTCATCCCCTTGGGGTCCATACACTACCGACAACCACCACTCGAAGCCGTCTTTGTTACACACCAATCCCAAGAGGAAGTTGGTATCTCGAGTGATGTTGTTGATCACCAAGAACGAGCTAACCCATCCCAAGAGAATACCCCCCTAGTCTCCGATGTAGGCAAGTAGGCGAAACCATCAAACGATGGCCCGATGCATTGCATTACCACATAAGGATCAACAACTTCAAGCTTGGTTTCTTGAAGACATGAAATATTGACCTTAGCCACGACCACAAACTCTCTAATTGTGTTTCTTTTGGCAGGGGTGTTGAGCCCTCTCACATTCCAACAAAGGACTTGAGGATTCCAATCCATGAGAGACACGGGCACACTAACACCAATGAGGACAAGCCACCTCAAGCCGTGCCCATCAACACCGTGGTGCCGGAGCTCATCTCGGGTGCCGGTGGTACCTTCTTACCAAACAGTGCCGCAATCACCCTCACATGTTGTTCCCTCAAAGGAGAGTCTAAGAGCTCGGCCAACTCTGCAATTGTGTCGTCGTTGCCATCCAAATCCTCCAGGACCAGCCCAAGCGCTCTCCCGCCTGCGTGGCCTTGGACTTTCTAGCCAGAGCCCTCCTTGTGTTGCGTCTTGCTCTTCTGGGAGTGAAAGGCTCAGCATCCGGCCTGAGAGATGACTACACATCTAGAAGAAGCGGAGGGGCCAACTTCCTAACCAAAGCGTTGCAAAACCACTAAGCTTCCCGTAGGTAGTCACCTCCTGGGGTGTCATACCCCCCTCTCCCTCCAGAATCTGATTTTGCATGGCCTGATTCACATTCGGAATCACATGTACCAGCGCGCGGTCCTGAGAGGGCGCCACCTGTAATCGTACGTCCGCACATGTAGGAGATGTCATACCAATCATTGGCGAAACCTCCTGCTGCTCCGGGATCACCACCGAATTTGTCTCCACGCCTGGTCCAACCAGCAACGGGATCGACGACACGACCACCAAAGCCTCTGCACCAGAGCCCACCGCAACCACTGGCGAGCCATGCGGCAAATCAGCTACCGCAGGCGGGTCCACCATGATCTCGCTTAGGGCCACGACTGGCATGGAAACCGAACAAGAGGGGATGGGCACCTCTGGTGGCCCCGTGCGCCTCTCAGTCTACGCCAGGGTGGGGTCCAACTGATCCCGATCCACCTCGGGGCCCGCTTGTTGCGTCCGTGGAGGGTCGCGCTCCAACCTTCCAGACTGATCCACCAATCCACCTTGCAACGGATCCACTACCCTAGGCCCCACTGACGTAGCCTAGCCAATGGGCGCCGATTCCAGAAACGCGACTGGCCCCTGAAGCACCGGGCCCTCCTCTGACGCCCTTGGAATATGAGACTGACCGTTAGCATGCTGATCTGGCGACAGCACCGCAGCCTGCCGGGGCGGGTCCCGCGGCGAGGTGCCCGAGACACGCGGTGGGGAGGCAGCGGTGGTGGCGCCCTCCCGATTCAGAATGTTGTCTCTATCACGAGCGGTCACCACGACCTGGCCAGTCGCCATGCCCGGACGGTCAAAAGCGGACAGTCGAGCTGTCAACCTATCCTAAACCAAGGCCACTGGCCCACCTGACGCACCCACGTGTTGCACCGGATCCAAAGGAGGAAGTTGCCAGGTCGCTGGCTCCCGGCCACCCGCCACCATGGCGGTGAACGTCCGGCCAACCGCCGCTCCCACACGGTCGTGCGAGTTATCCCTGCGGATGTCTCTCACCCCAAACTGCCAGTCGCACCGGCGCGTGGTGGATCCTCCACCCATGTCCAGGTCTGAACCAGGAAGCCCGCTCTGCCCACTACCCGAGGAGGCGCCGGTGAGGAACCAAGGCTCCTCCCCGTCGGGGAAGGTGGTGACCACGGCTAGATAGATCAGCACCCTGTACTGCAGTGTCTTTGGCTGGAAAACCTCCCGATGTTCCTCCGGCTCCGGCACTGCCAGCCAATTGCAAGTAGGAATCGCCTCTGAATCCGCAGTCCAAGCAAGCAGCTTGAAAGAGGCGAGGTCAGACCGTGACGATGTCTCTGGCACGATCGACACGATGAAGCACGAACCACCCAGAAGGCATTCCACCACCTCGAGCTCAGAGGTGTGGGGGGTGCCTTCCAACTCCAAGCTGACCCTCGTCCGGAGTGCCGCGAGCACCGCCTGGTTCTGCCGAATCCACCTCCTGAACGCAAGCCTGAGCCCTCTGAACTCCAGCACTGGCTGCAAACCCACACTGACCCGATCCTCCTGCCTCCCAAACACCACCAAGAAGTCCTCAGCCATGTACATGTGAACGGACGCTCTGTCCGGCGAGATTCCCCGCTTTTCTTACAGCGCCTGCAGAACCAGCTCCAGCGAGAGCTCCGACCTGTCTCCGCCGATGTACACCACCATGGTGTTCTGGAGACGCCCCTCCAGCTCCACCATATCCCTCGACCGTCTGACAACACAAAGCTTGGCTGGCGTCATCTCCAGATCAGGGGCGACCACCAGACGAGGATCCGCCGGGCGGGGCCAGTCTGCCGGCGTCGCGACTCCCACAGGCGATGACGAAGGAGGCGGCAGCGCACGCAGCGCCGGCTGGCTTGGCCTGGACGGACCCAAGCGCACCCCCACACGCGAGACTGAGGCGCCTCTGGCCACCTTAGCAGCGGCATCACGCCTGAGCTCCTCCACTAGCGACGGGCTGCGCGGCCTCTTGCACTGGCTGGCGACATGACCGGGCAATCCACAGCGGAGGCACACCACCTTGTTCGTGCAATCCTTGAGGAAGTGCCCCCTTCTCCAAGCACTTGAAGCATCTGTCCCGCATCTCCGGCGAGACCTCCTTCCGACCGGGTGATGGGTGCCGGGAAAACTCCACCGACGGCAGCTCCTCGAGGCGGCGCTTCCAAAGCGTCCTCTTTGAGGCACGCGCTTCCTGCCATGGCAAGATCCGCCGTGATAGGCTGCCCGCGAGCCCCTCCTCCGGCCGAGCCACGGGGGCCCTGCCCCGGGCCGAGCTCTCCGACACCGACGTTGGCGAGAGGCCAAGGCCAGAGACGACCGGCCGCTCACCCTGGAAGGCCGAGGTGACGGAACGAGTACTAGATCCCATGGTGCACAAGGGGGAAGGGGGACGCAAGGAGAGGAGGAGCGCACCACGTGGGGAAGAACAGGGCGAGAGGCCGCCAGAGCCAGAGCGGCAGGCGGCGGTGAGGTGGACGCCAGCGTCGGAGTGACGCACGGCGGGGTGGTGGGGCTCGCTCTCGCTCTCAACTCTGCTGCATTAATAACCTGCGTTAATAAGAGATATTGTGATATCCCAAGATATACATGTCCCAACATGGAACAACCTGCACCGCACCTGCAACTAGCAACGCTATAAGAGGGGTTGAGCAAAAGCGGTAACATAGCCAAACAACGGTTTGCTAGGAGGGGGGTTAGCGGCTTTTCATGGCAACATGGGAGGACATATGAACAAGTGGTAGGTAGCGCGACATAGCGATAGAACGAACAACTAGCAAGCAAAGATAGAAGTGATATCGGGGATAATGATCATCTTGCTTGCAATGTTTTCAGTGGTATCGAATCCTTGCTCCTCGTGCACATACTCGACAGGGTCCTCGTTCATGAACTCATCTCCCGGCTCTACCCAAAGGAAGAACACAACAACAGAACAACAATTAATCACATTGTAATGCGCAAGCAACATGATGCAAGACATGACATGGAATCTAAGATATGAGGTGCAATGCATATGAGGTGCTTCGGAAGGGGTGCAAACGAGACGGAAGGAGAAACGATGAACATGGCACAATCTTGGTAACCCAAGCATGCCACTAGATAGATTGATCGATTTCAGTTGAAATTGATATAAAGATCACCGGAAACGGATGCACGGTTTGAAAATGACAAGCCAAACAAGATGCAATGCAATCTATTGAAAACAGCAACATGACCACTTAGATGCATAGTTTAAACATGTTACAACACCCAAACATGAAAACAACAGGCATGGAAGTGACGTACATATCAAGCACTACAAAACATGATTACCGAGCTATTGCTAGAAACCACTAGAGCATGACTAAAACAGCATGGCAAAATTGCAAATGATCACAGTTTTACAGACTTGGTGAAAATATTGGACATGGCAGAAACACCAGCAGGTTGCAAAGTTTAGAGCTAGTAAACTACATGTCACAGGAGCCTATCATGGCAAACTTGAGAATGGCATGCTAGTACTAAATGCACTTAATAAAACTCCCTTACTGAGCTTAGTATAAAACATCATGGAAAAGATGCTAGCTTCATGCAAACATGAGCAAATGATATAAACAGATTCCAGACTTAGTAGAATTTATAGCATGGAAAACTAGATTCAAGTAGGCATGTTTGCAAGCTTGTTTAATTCAACACAAAGCATATCATCGCATGTGAATAAAATTAGCAGAAAGTAGACATGATGAAGAACATGTTCATGTGCAAAACTACCGCATAGCATACATGGCATTAAATGCACAAAAAAGACAAAATAGCAATGTAAGGTAAAATGGCATGTGTGCAAACTTTCTCAAATGCAGAAATGGATGCCACCAATGGATTCATTGGATTTTTCTACCCCCAAAACATATATAATATGTAGGGGTTTCTGTAGAAAAATGCTCACAAGTGCATTAGGTCAAATACTGCCTAAATTGGAAATGGACAAAAATGGAAATGTTCCAGAATTGGAATGTCCAGATTCGGACATGGCCCGAAATGGAAAACGGGAGCTTTACAAAATGGAAATTCGCTGATCTAAATAAAAGGAAAAAAAAGAGGGGCTATTGGGGGGATGAAAGGTGGAGTCCTCATGTCATTGAGACGAAGATGCAAAAAATACACAGGGGCTTGTGCATGCGCCCGCAGGGATTTGATCCCTGGTCTCCTCGTTAAGGCCTTGTTCGGTTGCTTTACATTTGAAGGGTTTGGAGGGGATTGACAGGGATTAAATCCCCTACAAGTCAAAATCCACCTCAATCCCCTCCAATCCTCTCCAATCCCCTTGTGGGAGGGATTAACCGAACAAGCCCTAAGGTAACATGGGTGCAGCCACTGCGTTGTTGCTGCAGTTGTGGCTAGGAAGGGGTGCGGCTCTACTTGAACAAGCCCCATGGCCCTGACTTCTTCTTCTCCAAGATAAAGAAGAAAACGACGACGATGTCGGCGGCAGCAACGGTGACAGCACGGCCTGGATTGCAGCAGCGGGCATGCGGGATGTGGAGGTGATGTTGTGCAGCTACAAGGGGATGCATGGGGCGCTCGAGCTTGGGCAGTTGCTCGGCTCGGGGCCATGGCGATGCATGCGGATGCGAGTTGAAGTGGAGGCGCAGGAGGCTCTGGAGCGTGCACGAGTACCAGTGATGCACTATGGGCGCGCGTGGAACCACACAAGGACAGGCAGAGGTGCAGCAAGCGGATCCAGAGCCGGTCAACAACAACAAAAACAAAACTTCTTGCCAAAGCACCGAGAGCTCGGAGAACGCACGAACCTAGTGACTACTACAGGGATCGTTCGATGCCAAGAAAGAGCAGAGAGGGAGCTGGGTATACCTAGTATACCTAGGACAAGAAGATGAGGCCGGGGACTCGACGGAGACGGCGTGAGGCAGCTTTGAACTTGGCGGGTTTCTATCTGGGAAGAAGAGGAAGAAGACAGCGTCGTGGAGCTCGAACTCGAGGCCGTGGCGTCGTGTGCGTCGTGGAAGGAGGCGTAGGGGGACTTGGCGGATCCTCCCACGGTGGCATGCGAGATTGGACACGGTCGAAGAGGCTACCCCGAGCTTGAGCTCGAGCTCGACCGGGGCATGGTGATACGTCTCCAGCGTATCTATAATTTTTGATTGTTCCATGCTATTATATTATATGTTTTGGGTGTTTAGTGGGCTTTAATATGCTCTTTTATATAATATGCTATTATATTATACGTCTCCAACTTTCTGTTTCGTCTCCTGGTTCATTTTTGCAGGTGCCATCTCATAACCTTCTTACGCCTCCGCAACTGACCTGGGTAATCAATTTTCCCATGTACCTATTCATCTTCATCGGTTAAAGGAACTACCGCCTTGTCGCCTTAGTTCGCCTCCTCCACCAGAGACCAAACCGCAGCAGATGCAGAAACTTAAATGTGAACTTGATTATGAGAAAGAAACTGATGGGATAACCGAGAGTCTTCTACACTTTTCATACTACAAATCGCCCCTTGTGGGATCTCCATACTGGACCCAACGCTTGTTGCCTCACACCACACGTCTTCTTCTTCCTCATTCACAACCGCATCAAAGGAAGGTCAGTAAAAATCCCACCTTCTGCTTGGTGTTCTGAATTTCCAATCGCTGGTGTGGTGCCTGCATGGTCGAGGCGGCATCTACGGTGCCTACTCCTCCTTTCCCTTCTCAATCTTCGTTCCAGCAAAGGTAGCTTCGCGCGTGTTGTTGGGAGGTTGGTTCCTGTCATTTCACCGGAATCAGACCAGCCACTAGGGTCCCGAGCTACCATTCTTTCGTCCTGGGGGGACGCTCTTTTAGCGACACCGACCTTAGCCATGGATCGGACGCGACGCTGGACAGGAATCATTCTCGCGTGCTTCGGGCCAGGCGGCGGGGACGAGGAGGCATGATGGAGCAGCAGGCGCTACAGATGTTGGGAACGGCGCAGCAGCGGTGCACCATAATGAAGACGAGGGCGGCTTCCACCCCGCATACAAGGGCTACGTCGACCGAAGCCCACACGCAGGTCTTGGCCTGCAAGAGCTTTGATCCTGACCCGACAGATTATAAAAATATCCTGACCCGGCAGCCCCTATTTAGCTGTATGTAGACTTGATATATGTTTTTGTGTGCATGCAGATTTATGGCAACATGGAGGAAGCAGATCCTATACGGGGCTTTAAGTATTTTTGTTCCATCTATGGTCCTGCAATATGTTCTTTCTACATGTTTTAAGATTCAAGAAAAATGGATTGATAAGTGATAACGGCAATGTTGATGCCCTCTTTCTGCATGAGGTCTTCACTCTTCAATAGTAATAGTCAGGTATATATGCATCTAAACGGGACAACGAGATTAGCTGTATAGAATCAAAATCTGTTTTTAGCAAGATGACAAGGATACTTCCTTTTTAAATATAAATCTATACTTGGAAAAGCCTTTTTCCTATGAAACACAATAAATTTGATATCGTTCTTCTCTTACATTTGACCTTGAATAGATTTTACATGTTCAGCAGCAACGCGTGGGGTACTATCTAGTATCTTCAGCTTCTGTGATCAAGTCATTTCCAAGGAGTTGGCGCTCGCCGGTTTCGGACCAGCTGAGAGGAGTACGACACTTTCTGCCATATAGAATTTCAAAAGGGGCCTTGCCTGAACTTGCTTGGAAGTTGTTGTTGTAGGAGAACTCGGCAAACGGGAGGCAAACTTCCCACTTCATGCCGAAGGAGATGACACATGCTCTCAGCATGTCTTCGAGGATTTGGTTGACCCTTTCAACTTGGCCACTTGTTTGAGGATGAAATGTCGTGCTGAAACGAATGTTGGTGCCCATGGCCTTCTGGAAGGAGTCCCAGAACTTGGAAGTGAGAATGCTTCCGCGGTCTGAGGAGATCAATTGAGGAATCTCGTGCAACGAGACAATTCTGGAGGTGTATAGCTCTGCCAACTGAGCTATCGTGATAGATTTTTTGACTGGAAGAAAATGAGCCACTTTTGTAAGCTTGTCAATGGCAACGAAGATAACATCATTCCCTCGCTTGGACTTGGGAAAGCCACTGACAAAGTCCATCTCGATATGATCAAACTTCCATTCTGGAATAGCAAGAGGTTGGAGGAGACTAGCTAGTCGTTGATGTTCTGCTTTCACCCTTCGACAAACATCACATTCATTCACGAATTGAGTAATCTCTCGCTTCATGTGAGTCAACCAATACGACTGCTTGAGGTCATGGCACATCTTCGAACTTCCTGGATGGATGGAAAAAAGAGAATTATGAGCTTCATTCATTATGACCTTCCTGAGATTACCTTTTGGAACCACAATCCGGTCCTCAAAGAACAAAGTGTCTCTAACATCAATGTGATAGCACTTGTATTTGGGTAAGCCCTTGGCAATACCATGTTTCACCTTCTTCACCATGGAATCAAGGAGGTGTGCCTCACGAATTTGATCTTCCAAAGTTGGAGTGACTTGAAGGTTGGCAAGAAAACCTTGAGGAACAAATTGGAGGTTGAGCTTGCGGAATGCTTCACAAAGATCAGGCTGAAATGGCTTGAGAATTAAGTTGTTGCTATATGCCTTTCTGCTCAACACATCTGCAATCACATTCGCCTTGCCTGGAGTATATTCAATGCTCATATTGTACTCTTGAATCATTTCAACCCAATGAATTTGCCGGAGGTTGAGGTTGGGCTGAGGGAAGATATATTTGAGGCTCTTGTGATCGGTGAAAACGTCCACTTGCCTACCCAACAAAATATGTCTCCATGTCATTAATGCATAGACAACTACCGCCAACTCAAGATCGTGAGTGGGGTAGTTCCTTTCATTTTGCTTCAACTGACGAGAAGTATAGGCCACAACTTTTATTTCTTGCATTAGAACGACACCGAGACCTTGCAACAAAGCATCACACAATACTTGGTAGGGCTTGGACTCGTCGGGAGGAGTTAGGACTGGAGCTGTGACGAGTTTCTCTTTGAGAGTATTGAAGGCAACGTCACACTCAGGAGTCCGTGAGTACTTGACATTCTTCTGGAGGAGGTTGGAAAGAGGTTTAGCGATTTTTGAGAAGTTCTCAACAACTCCTCTACAATAACTTGCAAGCCCGAGGAAACTGCGAAATTGATTGACGTTCTAAGGAGGCTCCCATTTTACAATTGCATAAACCTTTTCTGGATTGACAGCGATGCCCTTGGCAGAGATGATGTGACCAAGATAAAGAACTTCATCAAGCCAAAATTCACACTTAGAGAACTTTGTGTATAATTGATACTCTCTGAGCTTGTCGAGCACCAATCGCAAATGCTTGGCATGATCCTTTTTATTCTTGGAGAACACCAGGATATCATCGAGATACACCAGGACAAATTCATTGGTGTAGGGGTTGAAGATGAATTTCATCATCCTTGAGAAGGTAGGAGGGGCATTGGCAAGCCCGAAAGACATGACACTATATTTGTAAGAACCAAAGCTCATTCTGAAAGTTGTCTTTGGGATATCTCTTCACGAATGCGAATCTGGTGATACCCCATACGGAGGTCAAGCTTGGAAAACACCTTTGCACCTTTGAGTTGCTCGAATAGCTCATTGATATTCGTAATTGGATACTTATTCTTGATTGTCTTCTTGTTCAATGGGCGGTAATCGATGCAAAGTCGTTCCGTGCCTTCCTTCTTCTGGACAAAGAGAACACCACATCCCCAAGGAGGTGAACTTGGTTTGATCAGACCCAGACGTTCTTATTCATGGAGTTGTTTCTTCAATTCTTTCAGCTCTGCTGGCCCAAGCTTGTATGGGCGCTTGCAAATGGGTTCTGTACCGGGCTCAATCTCAATAACGAACTCAACTGGTCGGTGAGGAGGCATACTGGGAGCTCTTCTAGAAAGACGTCTTCATACTCATAGACAACTGGAATCTAAGAAAAAGCGTTGATCTCGCCTTTCTCCTTGAGAGCGAACAACCGAATGGTGTCATCACGAGCCGCAAAGATAATCACATCTTCAGATGGATGAGTCAATTTGATCTCCTTTTAAGCACAATCAAGAAAAGCCTTGTGCTTAGAAAGACAATCCATACCAAGGATGAGATCAATATCAGAATCACCAAGAACCATTAGGGAAGCCATAAATGCATAATTTCCCATCTTGATGGTGGCATCCGGAACCACCAAACTAGAGCTCAACCGTTTACCCGGAGAAACAATATCCATGGGTTTACCCAAATGTGAAGAAGTGAATTCATGCTTGGCAAAAAACGGTCTTGACATGAAACAATGCGATGCACCAGTATCGAATAAAACTTTTGTTGGGAAAGAGTTAACTGGAAGAGTACCCATGATCACTTGTGAAGAATCCTCTGCTTGAACTGCATACATCATGTTCACCTTTGTGTGCTTTGGATTGTGCTTGACAACCGCATTGCTTGCTGACCTGACAGGAGGAGGAGGCGGAAGGCGCCTCTGGTTGAAGAACTTGTTTGCATAGTGACCTTTCTGACCACACTTGTTGCAAGTAACCTCTGAGAGCGGGCGATGAGGTGGAGGAGGAGGACCGTCTGTACTTGGAGCCTGAGGCTGAGACTTGTTCTGATAGCTTGGGTTGGGTGGGTGGGAAGATCCACGACCACCTTAGTGCTTCTGCTGATAGGGCGGACGGGACGGAGGAGGTGGAGGAAGCCAGAACTTCTATTGCTTTGCTGCCACTTGAGAGGAAGACAAATACTGTACTGCATCCCTGAGTCTCTTTTTGGAAGCTTCGCACTTGAGCTGAGTTGTTTCTTGTTTTAGAGCCATGTTATAGAATTGATCAAACTAAGTAGGCTCAACAAGAACAAGAGCTAACTGAAGGTCCTCTCTAAGGCCACCCCTGAAGTGGTAGATCATGCTCTTTTCATCTGGACCGTCTTGCCTTGCGTAGCGAGCAAGATTCTGAAACTTGATGTTATATTGATACACAGACATGCTGCCTTGTTTGAGATTGTGGAATTGCTCACGCATGCTCTCGACAACACTTGTTGGAATATGATGGGCTCGAAAATCCCGGCAGAACTCAGTCCAGCTAATCACTCGACCCCCTCTGGAATCTTTGTACTGCTGATACCAATCTGCTGCTTGGTCCTTGAGCTGGAAGGAAGCGAACTTGACGTAGTCCTTAGGTCTGACATTGCTGCACTCAAAATGCGTGTTCATGTCCACGAGCCAATCATCAGCGTCCATGGCCTCAACACAAGCACTGAACGACTTTGGCTAATTTGCGAGGAACTGATTGAGTGTAGCAAATTGAGGTTGATAGTTGAATTGCCCTTGACCTTGATTTCCTTGGTTGCGCTCTTGTAAGAGCTGCAGAAGCATCTGGGTATTGGCGTTTGTGGCCGCCATCATAGCTTGCCATGCCTCCGGAGGCAGAGGAAGTGGCGGAGGTGGAGGGTTCAACTGCTCTCCATCGTTACGGTCCGGATTCAGACGCGTTGGGGGAGCCATCCTGAAGAAGATGACATCCATTAGAACCACCATAGAAATGATAGATAAGCTGCATCAAAGGCTGGATATTTGCAATACAGTCTTCACAATTAACATCCGAATAGGGATTGAATGAATGCATTCCAAAGTTAATATGATACGACCATTTTGAATGAGAGGCCACTTGGAATGAGGTTGATGAATAAAACAACAAGGTAACAATTGGAACAAATACATGGTAAAGATACGCCAATCTCATACCAAATATCTGTTGGAAAGATAGCCTGGAGCTACCTGAATTCCCACCTACTTGAAGGAAATATGCCCTAGAGGCAATAATAAAGTTATTATTTATTTCCTTATATCATGATAAATGTTTATTATTCATGCTAGAATTGTATTAACCAGAAACATAATACATGTGTGAATACATAGACAAACAGAGTGTCACTAGTATGCCTCTACTTGACTAGCTCGTTAATCAAAGATGGTTATGTTTCCTAACCATGGACAAAGAGTTGTTATTTGATTAACGGGATCACATCATTAGTTGAATGATCTGATTGACATGACCCATTCCATTAGCTTAGCACCCGATCATTTAGTATGTTGCTATTGCTTTCTTCATGACTTATACATGTTCCTATGGCTATGAGATTACGCAACTCCCGTTTGCCGGAGGAACACTTTGTGTGCTACCAAACGTCACAACGTAACTGGGTGATTATAAAGGTGCTCTACAGGTGTCTCCAAAGGTACATGTTGGGTTGGCGTCTTTCGAGATTAGGATTTGTCACTCCGATTGTCGGAGAGGTATCTCTGGGCCCTCTCGGTAATGCACATCACTTAAGTCTTGCAAGCATTGCAACTAATGAGTTAGTTGAGGGATGATGTATTACAGAACGAGTAAAGAGACTTGCCAGTAACGAGATTGAACTAGGTATGGGATACCGACGATCGAATCTCGGGCAAGTAACATACCGATGACAAAGGGAACAACGTATGTTGTTATGCGGTCTGACCGATAAAGATCTTCATAGAATATGTAGGAGCCAATATGGGCATCCAGGTCCCGCTATTGGTTATTGACCGGAGACGTGTCTCGGTCATGTCTACATTGTTCTCGAACCCGTAGGGTCCGCACGCTTAAGGTTACGATGACAGTTATTATGAGTTTTGATGTACCGAAGGTTGTTCGGAGTCCCGGATGTGATCACGGACATGACGAGGAGTCTCGAAATGGTCGAGACATAAAGATTGATATATTGGAAGCCTATGTTTGGATATCGGAAGTGTTCCGGGTGAAATTGGGATTTTACCGGAGTACCGGGAGGTTACCGGAACCCCCCGGAAGCTAGATGGGCCTTAATGGGCCTTAGTGGAAAAGAGAAGGGGCAGCCCAAAGTGGGCCGTGCGCCCCTCCCCTCCCTTGGTCTGAATAGGACAAGGAGAGGGGGCCAGCCCCCCTTTCTCTTTTCCCCCCTCCACGAGTCCTATTCCAACTAGGATTGTGGGGGAATCCTACTCCCAGAGGGAGTAGGACTCTCCTAGCGCGCCTATGATTGCCGGCCGGCCTCCCCCCTTTGGTCCTTTATATACGGAGGCAGGGGCACCCCAGAACAACACAAGTTGATCCACGTGATCATATTCTTAGCCGTGTGCGGTGCCCCCTTCCACCATAGTCCTCGATAATATTGTAGCGGAGTTTAGGCGAAGCCCTGCTGCAGTAGTGCATCAAGATCATCACCACGCCGTCGTGCTGACGTAACTCTTCCCCGACACTTTGCTGGATCGGAGTCCGGGGATCGTCATCGAGCTGAACGTGTGCTAGAACTCGGAGGTGCCGTAGTTTCGGTGCTTGATCGGTCGGGCCGTGGAGACGTACGACTACATCAACCAAACGCTTCCGTTGTCGATCTACAAGGTACGTAGATCATACTCCCCCCTCTCGTTGCTATGCATCACCATGATCTTGCGTGAGCGTAGGAAATTTTTGAAATTAATACGAAACCCAACACTACTAACTCCAGAAACTTTTTGGTTATGCATCCAGTGTTGGGGATACATGGAGGCACAATATATCACACAACTAACAAGCCCTACGCTCCAACTGTATCCATCCTTCAACACATAACCAAGAAACCTTCGGAAATTGTGTACCTCAGACCTTTGAAAACATTCGATATACTAGCTGTGGCAATACTCACGAACTCCCTCCCCAGTACTAGGTGTCGTCGAGGTTATCTCACCACTAATATGCATAGAAGAGTTTTCGATGTCGTCGAGCTCTGGTATACCGGAAATGCAATGATACAACTGTGACAACAACACCTCGGAGCTCAACTCCCCGGGACACTGCCACATTCCATAAATGTCAGGAAGCACCAAGAACAATGTTCTCGTCATAATAACATCGGAACGATCACAAGATACCCTCGTGATCCTAATAAAAATTTGAGTGAAAAAGAGGAGAGTGAAGTCAAAACATGTACATCAGGAGTCCTCACCAGAGCGACGAAGGGATAAGGAGTAAAAAGAATTCCTACTCTCTGATATTATTATGACGAAGGGATAAGGAGTAAAAAGAATTCCTACTCCTTATCCCTTCTAGACTCAACAACGTCAGTGGTTCGATCAAGAAGGGGCTCCTAAGTCGGGATGGCTCTAATTACCAATTTGTAGCGCCCAATATGCGCTTATGCCCCAAGTCGTGCCTTGACACGTGTGGAGTGTAGTCGCATATTGGGCGTTACATATAGTATCCTCCTCTGCAATGTTTCGACTGGCTTGACTTGGCACATGTTCATACATGTAGTTGAATCAAAACCAACATAGCCTCTATGATATTTATGTTCATGGTGTTCGTACCCTACTCATGCTAGTATACAATGTTCATTATGCATAATGCATGTTCATGCCGTTTTCGCTCTCTAGTTGGCCGCTTCCCAACCTATTTGCTAGCCTTCACCTATACTAAGCAGAAATACTGCTTGTGCATCAAAATCCTAAAAGCCAAGTTATTCCAGATGAGCCCACCATATATACCTATAAGCGGTATTACCCTGCCGATCTAAGTAAATTTGCATGTGCCACCTCTGAAAACTTCAGAAATGTCTGTTTTTGTGTGCCTGGTCGGTATCTTCCATGCTAAGCGGGTTATTCTCATGAGGAGTGTTTATTCACTCGTCCTTGCATGAGAGGGGTGGTAATAGGGATTCCCAGTCCCGAAATCAAATTGCAAATAATTAAACAAAACTTCCCCAGGATTGATGTTGGTATGGACGGTACCCGTGGATTCGGCTAGCCGTAGAGTGTGATTGTAATTGGAGGGGGAGTAAACATTTACTTTTATCGCTTGGGAACTGCCACTAATGTGTCTAGCATGGAAGATATCGATAACTAATGGTTGCAAAGTAAATAGGAAGGGTGCATTTTTCAAAATTTCATTTACCTCTATTTTAAAAACTAAGCTCTCGCACCGCTGCAAATCCCTGCTTCCCTCTGTGAAGGGACTATCTATTTAATTTTATGTTGAGTCATCACCTTCTCAAATAAGCACCAGATTCTGAGAGCACTATTGTGATGCGGAGAATCCCATGATCATCCCCATGGACGCACCTACACCTCCAACGACACCACTTGGACCAATGACAAGAGCCCGAGCCAAGGCTATCGAAGATAAGGTGAACTCACTCCTCTCCGAACATCCACTTTCTATGCATGAGACATGGCTACTACCTAAGTCCGAGTTGTTGTGCATGATTAGGTACAAAGAGGACCCTCCCGAGGATGCACATGAAGATGTACAAGTCCCCAAGTTCACAGATGAAGAGAACCATCGGAAGGAGTCAAGTACACCTCCCAGGACCCGGACATCCGGCCGCGACCCCGGACGACCGGCCCCTGGAGCTCCTCCCACCACAGCCGCGCAGCCGCCAGAAGCTACAGGCCCCGGACATCCGGCCTCGCCAGCCCGGACATCCGGCCTTTCCTGAGCCCCCGGATATCCGGCCACCAGCCCGAAAATCCACACCCCTCTGAACCCGAGAGCAACAAAGCCCACCGCTCCAGCCCGGACATCTGGCCTCCCCATCCCGGACATCCGGCGTCGTGTGAAAGCCCTGACATCCGGCCCGACACCCGGACGTCCGGCCTCCCTTGTCTGTGCACAGTGAAGGGCCGAGGCCCGTGTACCCCTTCTCCCCCTAGACTATATATACTCCACCTCATCCAACTTTCTAGGGTTAGCAAAGGTTTAGCTCATGTTCTGTGAGAGCTTTGCTCATCCACTTGGTTACCTTCTCCACGAGATTCGAGCCTCCACCGGAGAAGATCCCCCAAGCGGATTCAAGACCCCTTTTAGGTAAGAACTCAAGACCTCCTCACGGAGAAGACCGGCTACCCTTGTATCGTCCTTAGTTATCCGTGGATCGTGTATCTTTTATTATGTACTCGAGGATATATCACATGTGTGACTTGTTCTTGTTAGTTTGAGTGTTCCTCTTGTGTTTTCCCTTGTTTCCCTCCTCGTGTTCTTCGTGTTCTTCGCGGGATCCGCTCCTTTCATGAATGATCGGTCGATTAGGGTTCCACCCTACATCATCTTGGTATCAAGAGCCACGTTGCTCACGATTTTGGAGCCCCCCTCTTTGTTTTCTAGCCTATTTTTGTTGTGTTCTTCCCCAATTTTGAAAATCCCCACCAAAAATAGCCCCCCAGTTTTTTTTGGATGCGGAGCATCCCACGATCATCCGAATGGACACACCTACACATCCAAAGACACCACTTGGACCAATGACAAGAGCCCGAACCAAGGCTATCAAAGATAAGGTGAACTCACTCCTCTCCGAACTTCCACTTTCTATGCATGAGACATGGCTACTACCTAAGTCCGAGTTGTTGTGCATGATTAGGTACAAAGAGGACTCTCCCGAGGATGCACATGAAGATGTACAAGTCCCCAAGTTCACGGATGAAGAGAACCATCGGAAGGAGTCAAGTACACCTCCCAGGCCCCGGACATCCCGCCGCGACCCCAGACGACCGGCCCCTGGAGCTCCTCCCACCATAGCTGCGCGGCCTCCAGAAGCTACAGGCCCCAGACATCCGGCCTCGCCAGCCCGGACATCCGCCTTTCCCAAGCCCCCGGATATCTGGCCACCAACCTGGAAATCCGGACCCCTCCGAACCCGAGAACAACAAAGCCCATCGATCCAGCCCAGACATCCGGCCTCCCCAGCCCGGACATCCGGCGTCGCGTGAAAGCCCGGACATCCGGCCCGACGCCCGGACGTCTGGCCTCCCTTGTTTGTGCACAGTGAAGGGCCGAGGCCCGTGTACCCCTTCTCCCCCCTGGACTATATATACTCCACCTCGTCCAACTTTCTAGGGTTAGCAAAGGTTTAGCTCATGTTTGTGTGAGAGCTTTGCTCATCCACTTGGCTACCTTCTCCACGGAGATTCGAGCCTCCACCGGAGAAGATCCCCCAAGCGGTTTCAAGACCCCTTTTAGGGAAGAACTCAAGACCTCCTCATGGAGAAGACCGGCTACCCTTGTATCATCCTTAGTTGTCCGTGGATCGTGTATCTTTTCTTATGTACTCGAGGATCTAGCACATATGTGACTTGTTCTTGTTAGTTTGAGTGTTCCTCTTGTGTTTTACCTCGTTTCCCTCATGGTGTTCTTCGTGTTTTTCGCGGGATCCACTCCTTTCGTGAAAGGTCGGCCGATTAGGGTTCCACCCTACATCATCTTGGTATCAAGAGCCACGTTGATCACGATTTCGGAGCCCCCCTCTTTGTTTTCTAGCCTATTTTTGTTGTGTTCTTCCCCAATTTCGAAAATCCCCACCAAAAATAGCCCCAATTTTTTTTGTGATTTGTTGGTGTGATGAAGTTTTGTTGGATTTGATCCGCGGATTTCGTGTGTTGCAGGTAGATCTAGCTTTCCATCCACTTTTCCCCAATTTCCAATCACAAATTTCTCCGAATTTTGCCCGGATTTGACCTCTCCTCGTGACGATCTTTGAATCCATCCACGGATCCGGAGCCCGGACATCCGGCCAGATAGCCCGGACATCCGACTCCCCGGACATCCGGCCACGACCCCGGACGTCCGGCCCCTGGCAGCACAACTTCCTCTCCACCACCCGTTTTCCATCCATTTTCCCCCAAATTTTGTTCCGGTGCCCACAAATACTTCCGCATACCTCCACCACTTCCGCATAGCCCCACCATATACCACATACACAACCACCACTTACCAACTCCAACTCCGATAATTTTGGTCCAATTTTGCTTTGAGAATTTGAGTTGCTGTACCGTGTCCTACTTGTGTTTCGGCTAATTAGGTACGGTTTGACATCAACACCATCGCCGCTCTTCTTCGCCACGGATGTGTCATCAACAACGACCACCTCGACTCCATTTTGGTATTCGGTCCACCATTTTGACACCATACCGTCCGCAAGAAAAGGTAACCTCGTCTTGGTATTGGACATATCACTCTTGCCATTACATTGATAGCCATCATAGACTTACTCCTTTGTGTTGCTTACCCATAGAGACTAGCCATTGAGTATTGCCGGCAACGAGACTTGTGCACATTAGTGATCATACTTCCCATAGCATACATACATCATTGTTGCCTATATTGGTATCATCTCTTGTGTCACAAAGTTGTCACCGCATACAGAATTTCTATCTTGGTTCGTCAAGCATTGCATGAGAAAAGAGCTCAAACATCAAAGAGCCAAACAAGCTTTTAAGCAAAAGGAAAGATAAGCAAAGAGCTTTTAAGCAAGAACCATAGCATCATACAACATTAAGATTGTCATACTAGATCATCTTGGATCATATCATCGAAACACCTTGCATAGAGCATACTTGGGATAGAAGTCGTTTCATTTTTGCTAAGTAGGTCGTGCACAAGTTCTTTGTATCCGCCTATTGTGCAATCATGCTAGCATCTCTCTAGTGTTGTGCACCAAGAGCATTTTTGTCGATTCCACATTTTGGCTCATCCTTGGTTGCCCAACCCCACTTATCTTTTGCGTGTGTGTTTCCGTGTACCTTATATGCTTGGTCTACTTGTTACATTGCATCTTGCGAATCTTTTCCAATATTATTGAAGCTCACTTATAATTGCATCAAATTTTGTGCCACCATCCTAACCAAGCTCCACCATAAGCTTTTACTTGTGTAGGTGTGAGAAACCGACAAGAGCTAGTACCAATTGTGCTATTTCCTTGTCCTACAATGGAGTGATCATCGATCCACTTTCAACTTTGGTCAAGGTACATTTGGTATTCGTTCTTCTCTTTCTACCACTCACATTTGTCTTGGAATGATGGATAGGCCAAGTACTTCTACCAACCCACTCTTCATGGAGCAAGACGACGACATGAACTCCTTCGTCACCAAGAGTCACCTCTTTGGTGCACAACATGCTTTGCATCAAGAGCAACAAGCTATGAGTGAACGCATCGACAACCTCGCCACCAACTTGCGACTCTCTGAGCAACGTACAAGGGACTACTTCGACCACAAGCTCGACGATCACAAGCAAGAAAATGACGCAAGAATGGACGAGATTCATGCTTTGTTGCTCAACCGCTCTTTTCCACTTCAAGAAGGAGCCATTCAAGTCACCAATCCGACTTCACCCTCTCCGGCTCAAGTACACCGACATCGAACACTCTCCGCCGCACCGCGCGCAACGAGCATCAAACAAGCCTCAATCCTCTACGCGACACTGACTCTCAAGAGCACCGACGACATCAAAACCAAGAGGCCTTTGCGCTAGCACGAGAACGACAACGACAACGCCAACATGAAGAGGAAGAGCGAGCGTGTCTACACCAAGTTGCACAAGATGCCTAGGCACAACGCCAAGAAGAAGAACTCCGTGAAGCTCAAGCACTTGAGGCGCAACAAGATCTACATGATTCAAGTCGAGCCGTAGCCGACAGAGGCCGACAAGCTCATGAACACATAGACGCACTTCATGAAGAAGTTTGCGAGAGGATTTATCAAGCTCGCGTGCATCGTCAAGTTCCTCCTCGAGCTCGACAAGCTCCTCTACAAGCACGTCAAGAACAACAAGTTCATCAAGAGCATGAAGATAATGGAGATCATCCACGACAAGAGCAACATGAGGTTGACAACCCTCCGCGCCAAAGAGCACCACAAGTTGAACAATCATCAACAACATGGGCGTCATCATCCCCGACCCCAACACAATGAAGAACAACGCTACGAAAAGCTCAAGTTCACCATGCCTAAGTTCAATGGAAGCAACGATCCCAAAGAGTGCCTTTCATGGGCATTGAAGGTCAACAAAATCTTCCATTTGCACAACTATGAAGAAGAGAAGAAGATCGCAATGGCATCCCTTGAGTTCCAAGACTATGTCCTCATTTGGTAGGAACAAGTTATCAAGCGCCGAGAGGCAAGAGGTGAACCACCCATCACTACTTGGGCGCAAATGAAGGATGTCATGAGAGCACGCTTTGTGCCTACCTACTACAACCGCGACCTCTTCAAGAAGCTCCAACTACTCAAGCAAGGAACCAAGAGTGTTGAAGAGTACTACAAGGAGATGGAGATTGCAATGATACGAGCCAATGTCACGGAAGATGATGAGCAAACTATGGCACGTTTCTTGAATGGACTCAACCATCCCATCAAAAAGATCGCCGACTTCCAACCATACTTGAACCTCATCGAGCTAGTGCATCAAGCTACCAAAGCGGAATGCCAAGTGCAAGATGATTTCAAGTATGCCAAGTTCTCATCCAAGTCATTCGGCTTCTCCAACACCCAAGCTTCAACGACTCCAACAACGTCTACCAAGCCTTCTACAAGCAACATCGACAAGTCGAGTTCCAAGAAAGCTTTGTCAACTCCAAGTCATCCTACTACGAGCAACTTCAAGCCGAGAGCTTCATCATCATCAACCCCAACCGATGAGACCGTCAAGACGAGTTCCTTCAAGTGTTTCACTTGCGGAGGCCGAGGCCACAAGTCCTACGAGTGAACCAACAAGCGGACCATGATCCTCAACGACGACGGCACCTATGACTCCATGAGTGAAGGAGAAATGGATGCTCTTGAGCAAGTCGCCATGCACCGACAAGTGAACGATGAAGAGGAAAAAGTCTTTTGCGATGAAGATTCAAGTCCCGCCCTTGTTGTCTCCAAGGTCCTGACTCTCCAACATCACCAAGAAAAAGATCAAAGATGCCACATATTCCACACCAAGGCCAGCATCAATGGACGATCCGTCAAGGTCATCATCGATGGAGGAAGTTGTCATAATCTAGCAAGTGAAGAACTTTGATCCAAGCTCCAATTGCCCAAGACGAAGCATCCACATCCATACAAATTTCAATGGCTTAGCGACTCCGGTACCATCCAAGTCGCGCACCGAGTACAAATCTCCTTCAAAATTGGCGCCTACGAAGAAACCTTGGAGTGCGACATCGTTCCAATGACCGCTTGCCATCTTCTCCTTGGACGCCCACGGCAATTTGATAGAGGAGTCATCCACAACGGCCGAACGAACCACTACATCTTCAAGATGAAGGGCAAGGAGTATATACTTCGTCCCATGTCTCCAAGCCAAGTTGTTGCCGATAAGCAAGCCACCCATCGTGGAGATAATAGTGAGAGAGCGAGCCACCAAAAAGAGAGTGAGCGCCACAAGCCCAAATCGAACACCTCCACGATGAGCGCAAAGAAAAACCTAGTCCTATTTGCCACCAAAAGTGAGATAAGAGGAGTGTGTGAGAACCCATCTAGTGTCCTACACTACGTCCTCGTGTGCAAGGACAATGCACCGCAAACTAACACTTCTCACACTCTTCCTCTAGTGTTGTCTTCTCTTTTGCAGGAATTTCATGATGTTTTCCCCGACGAGCTACCTCCGGGACTACCTCCACTACGAGGCATTGAGCACCGCATCGACCTCATCCCCGGAGCACCGCTTCCGAACAAAGCTCCCTACCGCGTCAACCCCGAAGAGACCAAAGAAATACAAAGGCAAGTAAAGCATCTTATAGATCATGGACATGTACGTGAAAGTTTGAGCCCTTGTGCCGTCCTGGTAATTCTTGTGCCAAAACGAGATGGTAGCTTTCGCATGTGCTCCGATTGTAGACCTATCAATGCTATCACCGTTCGCTATAGGTATACCATTCCACGCCTTAATGACATGCTCGATGAACTTAGTGGTGCCACTATCTTTTCAAAAATTGATCTTAAGAGTGGTTACTATCAAATCCGCATACAAGAGGGTGATGAATGGAAAACCTCTTTCAAAACCAAGTTTGGCTTGTATGAATGGTCAGTCATGCCTATGGGTCTCTCGGAAGCACCGGGTACCTTTATGCGTCTTATGAATCATGTTTTTCGCCCTTACATTGGTATATTTGTTGTGGTCTACTTTGATGATATCCTTGTTTTTAGCAAGTCTCTCAAAGAGCATGTCACCCATGTTAGAACTATTTTGCAAACTCTTCGAAAGGAGCATCTCTATGCTAATATGGAGAAATGCCTTTTTGGCGTTGACAAGCTCGTTTTCTTAGGTTTTGTTGTTTCCTCTAAGTGTGTTCATGTTGATGAGTCCAAGATCAATGCTATTAAGACTTGGCCACAACCAACCAATTTGCAACAAGTGCGTAGCTTTCTTGGCCTTGCGGGCTTCTATCATCGCTTCGTGAAGGATTTTAGCACCATTCCTTCGCCTTTACATGCTTTGAGCAAGAAGATGCGCCTTTTGTTTGGGGATCATCCCAAGATACCGCTTTCAATGAGCTCAAGAACTTGCTTACTCATGCTCCCGTGCTTGCTTTACCCAACTTTGACAAACCCTTTGAGATTCATTGCGATGCTAGTGGTAATGGCATAGGAGGTGTGTTAACGCAAGAGAAGCGCCCCATAGCTTACTTTAGTGAGAAACTCTCCGGCGCGAACTCAATTACTCCATCTATGGCAAAGAGCTCTATGCTTTAGTGAGCGTCTTGCATGAATGGGAACATTACCTTCGTCCCCATGAGTTTATCATTCATACCGATCATGAGACTCTCAAGTATCTTAAGGGCCAAACCAAGTTGAACAAGCGTCATGCTAAGTGGAGTGAATTTATTGAGTCTTTTCCTTATGTCATCAAGTACATTAAGGGTAAGGAAAACATTAGAGCGGATGCCCTTTCTCCCATATCCATGCTTGTCACTCAACTTGAATTGGATATCATTGGTTTTGAGCATATCAAAGACCTGTAGGAGCATGATCCTACTTTTGCTACTCCATATGCCAAGTGTTTGTCGCACAACTTTTGGGAATGCTATTACATCAAAGATGGGTATCTTATGAGAGCTAACAAACTTTGCATCCCTGAGTCTTCTCTTCGTTTGTTGCTTTTGCAGGAATCTCATGGAGGAGGCTTAATGGGACATTTTGGACGAGACAAGATGTTCGCCACGCTCTCGAAGAACTACTTTTGGCCCAAGATGTTTCGCGACGTCAACCGCTTCACCAACCGATGCTCTACATGTCGCAAAGCTAAGTCCAAAGCTCAATCCCACGGCCTTTATATGCCCCTACCAATTCCATATCAACCATGGGAAGACATTAGCATGGACTTTGTACTTGGTTTGCCAAGGACTCGAAATGGGAAGGATTCTGTATTTTTCGTTGTGGACCGTTTCTCAAAAATGGCACATTTTATTCCTTGCAACAAGATAGACGATGCTTCACATGTTGCTAATCTCTTTTGTAGGGAAATATTGCGCCTACATGGAGTGCCAAAGACTATCATCTCGGACCGCGACGTCAAGTTCCTTAGCTACTTTTGGAAGACCCTATGCGCCAAGCTCGGAATCAAGGTACTCTTCTCTACGGCATATCATCCACAAACCGACGGCCAGACGGAAGTTACCAACCGCACACTCTCCGCTCTACTTTGAGTACTAATCAAGAAGAACATCAAGGAGTGGGAGGAGTGCCTACCTATCGCCGAGTTCGCCTACAATCGAGCAAGACACTCAACAACCGACAAGTCCCCCTTCGAGGTCGTCTACGGGTTCAACCCTTTGTCGCCATTGGATATTCTCCCTTTACCACTCCAAGAGCGCATCAATTTGGACGCAATTGCACGTGTGACTCTTTTCAATAAGGTGCATGAAGATACAAGACATACTATCGAGCGCCAAGTACAATGACTTGCGACCAAGCACAACATCAACAAGCACCCCATGATGTTCAACATTGGTGATCTCGTGTGGCTACACCTTCGCAAGGACCACTTTCCACAAGAAAGCAAGTCCAAGCTTCGACCACGAGCGGATGGACCATTCAAGGTGCTTGCACACTACAACGACAATGCTTACAAGATCGACATCCCACGTGACAAGTACTCCGTGAGCGACATCTTCAACATCAAAGATCTCTTGCCCTACCATGGTGATGAGGATTTCGATCCGAGGACGGATCTTCCCCAAGGGAGGGGAAATGATGCAGAGCATCCCATGATCATCCCCATGGACGCACCTACACCTCCAATGACACCACTTGGACCAATGACAAGAGCTCGAGCCAAGGCTATCGAAGATAAGGTGAACTCACTCCTCTCCGAACTTCCACTTTATATGCATGAGACATGGCTACTACCTAAGTCCGAGTTGTTGTGCATGATTAGGTACAAAGAGGACCCTCCTGAGGATGAACATGAAGATGTACAAGTCCACAAGTTCACGGATGAAGAGAACCATCGGAAGGAGTCAAGTACACCTCCCAGGCCCGGGACATCCAGCCGTGACCCCGGACGACCGGCCCCTGGAGCTCCTCCCACCACAGCCGCGCAGCCGCCAGAAGCTACAGGCCCCGGACATCCAGCCTCGCCAGCCCGGACATCCGGCCTTTCCCGAGCCCCCGGATATCCGGCCACCAGCCCAGAAATCTGGACCCCTCCGAACCCGAGAGCAACAAAGCCCACCGCTCCAGCCCGGACATCCGGCCTCCCCAGCCCGGACATCCGGCGTCGCGTGAAAGCCCGGACATCCGGCCCGACGCCCGGACGTCCGGCCTCCCCTGTCTGCGCACAGTGAAGGGCCGAGGCCCGTGTACCCCTTATCCCCCTAGACTATATATACTCCACCTCGTCCAACTTTCTAGGGTTAGCAAAGGTTTAGCTCATGTTTGTGTGAGAGCTTTGCTCATCCACTTGGTTACCTTCTCCATGGAGATTCGAGCCTCCACCGGAGAAGATCCTCCAAGCGGATTCAAGACCCCTTTTAGGGAAGAACTCAAGACCTACTCACGGAGAAGACCGGCTACCCTTGTATCGTCCTTAGTTATCCGTGGATCGTGTATATTTTCTTATGTACTCGAGGATCTAGCACATGTGTGACTTGTTCTTGTTAGTTTGAGTGTTCCTCTTGTGTTTTCCCTCATTTCCCTCCTTGTGTTCTTCGTGTTCTTCGCGGGATCCGCTCCTTTCGTGAAAGATCGGTCGATTAGGGTTCCACCCTACATCATATTGTCATCCTCATGCATTGTGTATAGTTAATGTTGGATGCATCATGACTGGATCTTTTCTACCATGAATTGCAATGTTTAGTCGTTGCTTGAACTTTGGAGGTGCTCTGTATTTATGTTTTGCGGTCTCATGAAGGGCTAGTGAGATACCACTGTTTTCATATTATATCATGATTGTTTTTACAAGGTGTTGTCATTTGAGATATTTTATTATTGCTCACTAGTTGATTATGTCATTGATATGAGTTAATATAGTTTTTAAGAGTTATTGTTGACATGGTTAGTTATGATCTTTGCTAAAACCCTGGGCGCTATTTAATCTTATTTGTGTAAACAAGAGCAAAAGAGTTCGTAAAACTCTTTCTTTTTCAATTTTATGTTTATCAACTAAATTATTTGAGGGAAAGCAAAGGTTTAAGCTTGGGAGGTTGATACGTCTCCATCGTATGTACTTTTCCTAATGCTTTTCCTCTTGTTTTGGACTCTAATTTGCATGATTTGAATGAAACTAACCCGGACTGATGCTGTTTTCAGCAGCACTACCATGGTGTTGTTTTGTGTAGAAATAAAAGTTCTTCGATTGGAACAACACTTTTTGGAAAATTATTTCAGAATAAAAGAAAAATATTGGAGCCAAAAACCACCGGAGGGGGGCCCCTGGGTGAGCACAGCCCACCAGGGTGCCCCCTCCCCTCTCAGGCGCTCCCAGGTGGGTTGTGCCCACCTGGTGGCCCCGCAGACCCTGATTCCAACTCCATAAATACCTATTTTTTAGAAGAAAAAATCAGGGAGGAAGAATTATCTCGTTTTACAATATGGAGCTACTGCCACCTCCTGTTCTTCATCGGGAGGCCAGATCTGGACTCATTTTGGGCTCTAGAGAGGGGGATCTTCGATCTTCATCATCACCAACCCTCCTTCATCGCCAATTCCATGATGCTCCCCACCGGGAGTGAGTAATTCCTTTGTAGGCTTGCTAGTCGGTGAGGAGTTGGACAAGATTCATCATGTAATCAAGTTAGTTTTGTTAGGGCTTGATCCCTGGTATCCACTATGTTATGAGGTTGATGTTGATATGACTTTGTCATGCCTAATGCTTGTCACTTTAGGCCCAGGTGCCATGATTTCATATCTGAACCATTTATGTATCACAATTATATCTATGTTCTAGATCCGATTTTGCAAGTTATATTCACCTATTACGTGTTATGATTCGTAAACCCCGGAGTGATAGTATTTGTGATACTTTCCGGTGATGACCGTAGTTTTAGGAGTTCATGTATTCACTATGTGTTAATGCTTTGTTCTGGTTCTCTATTAAAAGAAGGCCTTAATATCCCTTAGTTTCCATATGGACCCCGCTGCCATGGGAGGGTAGGACAAAAGATGCCATGCAAGTTCTTTCCATAAGCATGTATGACTATTTATGGAATACATGCCTACATTATATTTATGAACTGGAGCTAGTTTTATATCGCCCTAGGTTATGACTATTATATGATGAATATCATCCAACAAATCCACCGATCCAATGCCTACGAATTTCTCTTATATTGTTCTTGCTAAGTTACTACGGCTATTGTTACTGTTACACTTGCTACAAAATCATTGCTATCACCGTTACCTTTACTATTGTTGTTGCTACTACTATCAAAACTATCATATTACTTTGCTACAGATAATTAATCTCCAGGTGTGGTTGAATTGACAACTCAGCTGCTAATACTTGGAAACATTCTTTGGCTCCCCTTGTGTCGAATCAATAAATTTGGATTGAATACTCTATCCTCAAAAACTGTTGTGATCCCCTATACTTGTGGATCAAGGGCGCACGGAAGGCAGATGAGTATGGGGTGCACTTCCTGGTATCGAAGGAGCGCGAGTGGATGTTCGTCGTCATGATGTCGGAGGAGTGCGAGTGGGTGCACATAGTCGTGGTGTCGAAGGAGCCAATCTCGATGCCCTGTGTTCCTCGGCCTATCTGAGCGCCAGGAAAGAGAATCCTTGAAGCTGGGTGGGTGATATGGCCGCGATCATTTTATTTTTTTAGCGTGTGGAAGAAGCACGAGAGGAGAGGGGTTGGGGAGGTCGAACCATCATGAAATTTGATTCTACTTTAATAGTAGAAAGGAGCACCTGTGAGAGACTGGGATTGACAAAGTCATCAAAGGCGCCTCATAGTCGATGGGAACATCTCCTCCCACTAAACGTGTATTGCTAGAAATCCTGAAATAATTCAAGAAATATATACGAGCACAAGGACTTGAACCCTGTTGAGCTAGGGATACCACTATCCACCAAACCATCCAACTAAATATTGGTTCGTAGTCGACCAAAAATATATCAATTTCTTTTACTACTAGGTATAAATACAGATAATAGATCATATGTACTTTTCATTTTAATTATCATGTTATTATTCAAATATTCTTATTGCATACAACCAAATTTCACTAAAATACAAATATTTTTGCAATATAAACATCTCTGCAACTCCTCTTTAATGTTTTACTTGTAGAATGCTCGTGCGTTGCCATGAGCTTTTCAAATATGTTCTTGGAATTATATAAACATAATGCATGTTAAATTTCACATGTAGAGAATAGATAACATTGGCACAATCAAGTAATAACTGAAGTTCACTTAATTTGTAATGTAAAACGATAAAAAAAGACAATTTGACGATGTATACTTATAGAGCGACTATCACAAATTAAGATCTACTTGATGCACTTAAGAAATTCCCGCATAATGTCTGGAATGTTGTCTTTAGCTTCGTCGCACGATATTTGAGTAAGTATAATAATTTTTTTGCCTCAACTCATACCCACCCCGCACAAACAATATATGTAGTTAGCACAAATACTTCACTTCAATGGTCTTAAAATGTATAACAGAGAATATTCTCCATGGAAACCAGACGAACCAATTCTTTACCGTTCCACCAGAGCATAAAATAAAAAACAAATTTCATGTACATTGGCACGCGCCAACACATGGATCTATCATGACGCCTTCAACTTCAACACTTTGGTCATCGTGTTATTGCTTCGCTATGTTGTCACCCAGCTTGAAATATGTCTAGTGTTTTCTATTAATATACCAAATTGGTGTGGTCAGTCCGATCATCTCTAATCCATGGACTATGAAATGAATACTCCCTCCATCTCGATTTAAAATGCCCAACTAAAAAATCTCCTCAAACAAGGAAAATGGTGAATGGTGGAATGATTTTGCAATTTGCAACACTAACCCAATTGAATAGATGCATTAATTTGCATCAACTATGACATATGCATTTGTGGCCACTAAATGAGTGGGAACATTACATGCATTGGTGAGTTATTTTTAATCCTTGCATGCAAAAAATTTAATATGTTCCGGAATCTAAACATAGGATAGAAATAGGCCCTTTAAACTAGAAAAAAAGATGGGCCCTATAAATCGAAAAAGGAGGGAGTATATCACAAGCTACTTGGCTTCAGATCTACATTGCCACGCAACTCGAAATTTGCATATCTTTTCTCCAAGTTCCCCAAATTGCCATAGGCATTCCTATCATCCCAAATTTAGATGCATTTGACATCCACTCCATCCTCAAAATTTTGACAAATTCGGCAATTTCCCCAAACAATATGTAGTGTTATAGTCCTCTTATTTTTCTTATTTTAGCATTGAGTGAGAGCTGATAGTTATGAACCCTCATACCTCAAAATTATAGTCACATATACAAAGAAAAATAGCCTAACACTTTTTATTATCCTAATGATTTTTCTCTATCACTAATCCTCTTAACACAATCAAATATCACTAATTGTGTGGAGGTTGAAGATGCACTTGACAGCCATGGATCTATCAGCTTGCGACCTTAGACTTGACCAACTCACACGACACGGCCGCCCATTGACCCGCCACCCCCTTGCGACCGCATTGTAGGCAGGTTCCATTTGTCAAAGCTCATACAGTGTTTGGCTCCTCCATTGGTATCTTGCAGTACATAAGGATATGAGTATGATGTTGTCAAAATTCCCACACACAAAAATTGGTATATTGATATCTCAGGCAAAATGTCAATTATTCCCCCAGTATAGGTTCAACTCATGACAACATGATCAGAATAATGCAAAAGGCTCACATAAATTGTACTATGGACATGTGAAAGCTACCAAAGTACAAAAATTGATTGATGGCTTTCCATGTCTTTGGCAAAGATGATAGTTAAATCCAACGGAAGATGTATAAATGCATCTACATCAGTCATTGTATTATATTCATGAAATAATATCTTTATGCTACAATGTTTTTAGTGATTCATGTCGAACAAATAATTTGGTACAATCCTATAGCACATGCACCACGAGCAAAAGGATGTGCACTCATAAGAAAGATTCTAACATTTTATTCTTCTTTTAAGGAGACACGACGGACGGCTCTGATATTTTTCATCAATAAAGTTTAGTCCTACCAAAAGTGAATTTGATTGCAAGCAGGGTTGGATGTACTAAAGATAAAAAGAACATATCATGTAAGGTTACACATGCTGTGAAATATAGATTGTGCCTCGAAGAGATCTGTCCAACCTTGATTATACCCTGTTAATTAGTCCCTCAATCAAATCTAGTGGTATACATTTAACCGGCACTGAAATAGTGGACGGTGCATTCACCTAATTAATGTTTCTTGCAGAATACAATGACACTCAGTTAATTCTTTTGCATGAGTCAACAAGTATATACCACAGTGCGTAAATGGGATATCAAGGACTACATTGGATACCCAAGTTTGCACACTAATAGAGGCGAAGGTGTCCCGATGTTTCGATGAGATAGATATCGTTTTCTCTGGGAGTTAACTTTGACGATCCGACTACGAACGTGCAAAGACGACGCCGCCTTAGCAATTGCTAAACCAACTTCTGAGGGTTGTCGACCACGCCGGAGCACAATCAACCTGACCACGAGGGTCTATTTCCTGCGAGCAAACAAAGAACAAGCAAGAAACTGAGATTGGAATCTGGATATTGCGAATAAAAGAGGAAAGCTTTATTAATGAAGGTGGGGTTCTCTGACGTCTTGGTCTGGTCGCTGGACACAAACGAAGTACGCGAAGTTGCAGCTATGGTGAACTTTTAATCTAAACAAAACTCAAAGTCTAAACGACGCCCTAAGGGCTGTATATATGGAGGAAGAGGGGGTAATTTGTGGCCCTTGGAGGAGGGGTCCGAAACCAAACCTAACTCTTGTTTCCCCACATATACGGACTCTAAAAACAGCCTAAATACATGGGCCTGGCCCAATAATAAGGTGACGCAGCACCTAAAATAGCCTCTGGACGAAATTTATGAAGTGGCATCTTGTATATTTCGTCCAAGGCTTCATGCACTCCTTATGGTGGCTTCAAAGTCCTGAAATCATCACTTGTAACTCCGTTCTTGATCCCCTTGCGCATGCCATCATCTCCATGCTTGAACTTGCTCCAAGGTTCATCTTTCTTGTCCAAGCTAGGCCCTTCATTTGTAAGCAAAACAAATGTATCCAATTTAGGCAGCATCATATTCTCATGAATATTAGAATTGTCACCAAGAAACGAAAGTACCTAATAATTCAATTAGCGTGTGCGAGCTCTAGTAATTGGTCCAGTATGTATAGGAGCAGGGGATGTGGGTGTAACAATGGTATTGATGTCCTCATCATCCTGCCCTTCTTGAAATGAAGTCGTCCTCGACGAAAGTTCATTGTCCTCACCCAAATAAGGCTTCAAATCTGCAATGTTAAAAGTGGGACTAACCCCAAAATCTGCAGGCAGCTCAAGTTCATATGCATTATCATTTATTTTCTCTAACACCTTAAAAGGACCATCAGCACGTGGCATTAGCTTTGATTTGCGCAAATTAGGAAATCTATCCTTATGCAAATGTAACCAAACAAGATCTCCAGGTGCAAACACAACATGTTTTCTACCCTTATCTCCAGCAAGTTTATATTTAGCATTCATATGCTCAATGTTTTCCTTAGTTAACTCATGCATTTTTAAAATCAATTCAGCACGTTCTTTAGCATCAAAATTAACCTTCTCCGAAGATGGAAGAGGCAACAAATCAATAGGTGCACGAGGTAGGAAACCATACACAATTTCAAAAGGGCACATCTTAGTAGTAGAATGCAATGAATGATTATAAGCAAATTCAATATGAGGCAAGCATTCTTCCCACATTTTCTTGTTATTCTTCAAAACAGCCCTAAGCATAGTAGACAATGTTCTATTGACTACTTCAGTTTGTCCATCAGTTTGGGGGTGACAAGTAGTACTAAAAACCAGTTTAGTCCCCAACTTAGCCCATAAACATCTCCAAAAGTGGCTAAGAAATTTAGTATCACGATCTGAAACAATAGTATTTGGCACACCATGCAAGCGAATAATTTCATGAAAGAACAAATCAGCAACATTAACAGCATCATCGCTTTTATGACATGGTATAAAGTGTGCCATTTTCGAGAACCTATCCACGACAACAAATATGCTATCCCTCCCCTTCTTTGTTTGAGGTAAACCTAAAACAAAGTCCATAGATATATCCTCCCAAGGAACACTAGGTACTGGCAAAGGCATATATAAACCATGAGGATTGAGTCGTGACTTAGCTTTTTGACATGTAGTGCAGCGAGCAACAAAACGCTCAACATCCCGTCTCATCTTTGGCCAAAAGAAATGTGTAGCAAGTATATCCTCCCTCTTCTTGACGCCAAAGTGTCCCATTAATCCTCCTCCATGCGCCTCCTGCAACAACAAAAGACGAACGGAGCTAGCTGGAATGCATAGCTTGTTAGCACGAAACACAAATCCATCGTTAAGAACGAACTTGTTCCAAGTTCTCCCTTCCTTACAATTCTGCAATGCATCTTTAAATTCAGCATCATGCACATATTGATCTTTGATGGTCTCCAAACCAAATATTTTAAAGTCAAGTTGTGAAAGCATAGTATAACGATGAGACAATGCATCAACAATAACATTTTCTTTACCCTTCTTGTGTTTAATGACATAAGGGAAAGTCTCAATGAATTCAACCCATTTAGCATGTCTACGGTTCAGTTTTGCTTGACTTTTAATGTGTTTCAAAGATTCATGATCAGAATGTATAACAAATTCCTTGGGCCATAAATAATGTTGCCATGTTTCTAAGGTCCGAACAAGAGCATATAATTCTTTATCATAAGTAGAATAGTTCAGACTAGGCTCACTCAATTTTTCAGAAAATTATGCAATAGGTTGGCCATCTTGTAATAACACACCTCCTAATCCAATTTCACTAGCATCACATTCAAGCTCAAAAGTCTTATGAAAATCAGGAAGTTGGAGTAAAGGAGCATGTGTCAACTTATCTTTCAATACTGTGAAGGCTTCTTCCTGTGCGATACCCCAAACAAAAGGCACATCCTTCTTTGTAAGCTCGTTGAGAGGTGCAGCAATGGTGCTGAAATCTCTCACAAACCGCCTATAGAATCCAGCGAGGCCAAGGAAACTCCTCACTTGTGTGACCGTTTTGGGCTGCGGCCAACTCTCAATAGCTTCAATCTTGGCTTTATCAACTTCAATTCCCTGTGGAGTAACAACATAGCCAAGAAAAGATACTCGGTCGGTGCAAAAGGTGCACTTTCCAAGGTTACCAAACAAACGTGCATCACGTAGAGCAATAAAAACAGCACGTAAATGTTCCAAATGTTTCTCCAAAGATTTGCTATAAATCAATATGTCATCAAAGTAAACTACCACAAATCGTCCAATGAAAGCACGTAAAACTTCGTTCATTAATCTCATGAAAGTACTAGGTGCATTAGTTAACCCAAAAGGCATGACTAACCACTCATATAATCCAAACTTAGTTTTAAATGTTGTTTTCCATTCATCTCCCAATTTCATACGAATTTGATGGTATCCACTACGCAAATAAACTTTGGAGAATATTGTAGAGCCACTCAATTCATCAAGCATATCATCTAGACTAGGAATAGGATGGCGATAACGAATAGTAATGTTATTAATGTCTCTACAATCAACGCACATACGCGACGTACCATCCTTTTTCGGCACTAAAATGATAGGAACAGCACAGGGACTAAGGGATTCGTGTACATAACCTTTGTCGAGAAGTTCTTGTACTTGACGCATAATCTCCTTCGTCTCCTCTGGATTGGTACGGTATGGTGCACGGATGGGTAATGATGCACTGGGAATTAAGTCAAATTGATGCTCAATCCCTCTAATAGGTGGTAATCCCGGTGGCACGTCTTGTGGAAAGACATCAGCGAACTCCTGCAAAATGTTAGTGACAGCAGGAGGCAAAGAGGAAGGCATGTCCTCAAATGAAAATAATGCCTCTTTGCACACAAAAGCATAGCAAACAGATTTGCTAAAATCTAGATCATCAATATCAAATTTGGTGGCAAGTAAGCATGCACTTTTCAATTTAATTTCAAAAACAACACTAGATGGTTTATTATTAGGCTTCATTTGTTGCTCAAATTCTTTTGCCACAATCTGATTTTCACTCTTATTTTTCTCCTGTTTTGCTTTATTAGCTCTATTAATATCATCTTTCAAAATGGAATCAGGACTCATAGGAAGCAAAGTAATATTTTTATCCTTATGAACAAGAGTATACTGATTGTTTCTACCATGGTGTATAGAATTTTTATCAAATTGCCATGGACTACCAAGTAATAAGGAACATGCTTGCATAGGTACCACATCACAATCAACATAATTAACATATGTAGAGATACTAAAATGCACACGAACAGTACGTGTTACCTTAACCTTGCCGCTGTTGTTGAACCATTGGATGTAGTAAGGATGTGGATGTGGTCTTGTGGTGAGAGATAGCTTCTCCACCATCTCCATGCTAGCCAAGTTATTGCAGATCCCTCCATCTATGATGATGCGAACAGAACGTTCCTTCACAAATCCCTTTGTATGGAACAAATTATGCCTCTGATTTTGCTCAGCTTGTGTAACCTGCACACTCAAAACACGTTGAGCAACTAAACATTCATACCTGTCAGCATCTTCAGCGGCCATGTATTGCGTCTCATGATCGGAATCCTCTCCACCGTATTCTTCATGTGTAATAAGAGCCAAAGTCTCCTCATCATAGTCACTAGCGGACTCATAGCCACCATCCTCAGTAACAATCATCACACGCTGAGATTTGCATTCTCTCGAAAAATGTCCTCTTCCCTTACAACGATGACAAATAATATCACTTGTGTGCCCTGTTGATGCCATGGAAGAAGAAGAACTCTGTGTAGGCCCAGCAGGTGTGCTCTTGGCAGATAGTGGTGGTTGTGCTTGATTTCTTGTATCACGGCTGGAGGTGGCACCTGATGGAGGTGCTGGTGCAGTGGAAATAGAGGATGCACGTGGTGTCCATGATGAAGGTCGACCTGCAAAAAAGTTAGTTCACGCCAATGCATGTCGATCATGCACTTCACGTTCAGCTTTACAAGCAAGATGGAATAAACGAGTGATATTAGTATACTCCTTATACTCTAGAATGGTCTGAATCTCTCTATTTAATCCACCCATAAAACATGCAAGCATAGCTTCATTCTCCTCAACAATACCACATCTAATCATGCCAGTTTGTAATTCCTGATAATATTCTTCTACAGAATTTTTTCCTTGTCTTAAGCGCTGCAATTTTTGAAGTAATTCATGTTGATAATATGGTGGAACCCAACGAGTATGCATAGCAGTTTTCAAAGTAGCCCAAGTAGCTGGAATAGGATATAATATACAATGTTCAGACCACCAAACAAATGCAAAGCTAGTGAAAGCACAAACAGCAGCAGGAACACGTCTCTCCTCAGGATATTGTAAACATGTAAATCGTTGTTCAGTTTCTAACTCCCAAGTAAGATATATATCAGGAACATATCTACCCTCAAATGGTGGAATGTTCAATTTCAGTTTAGGGAGATGGTCATGATCACGTACCTGAGGACGACCAGGTGGCGGTGGTGCTAGTGGTTGCACGTAGTTCTGATTTTGATCAACCTCATCCTCGTAATGGTCCTCCACCTCTGCAGTAGCAGCAGGAGCTACAAAAGCATCAACAGCGGCACCAGAATTTTGACCAGGCTCAAGGGGAATGCGTAGTGCCTGTCCCACTTGATTTGGAAGGCGATGTTGTTGTTGTTGTTGTTGTTGTTGTTGTAGAGGTGCGTTAGGTGCAGCCAGTGGTGGTGGTGGAAGACGCGCGAGCAATTCATTAAACTTGTTATCGAGCTTTGTTTCGAACGTCTTCTCCATGCCATCTATCTTCTCCACGGCCTCTTCAAATCTGTTTAGCACATCTTGCACCTATCCACTCATCATTTGCTGAAATTTATCATGCAGCGCTTTGTTCGTCATGTTCTCCCAATCTGTCTCATCGGCTTGTGATCCTGCCATGGTTAGCAGCAATAGAAACACACAAGAATATGATCCTACAGACTACTAGGAAGTGGTGGTGGTGGTGGTGTATCACAAATTCGGCAAGCGAATCTCAAATTCTTACCAATTCTTACCCAGCAGCAGGTGGTGATCGACAACCGTCGTAGTCAAAACTCTCAAAGATTGGATAGAGCGATTGCCAGGTGGTGTCAAACGCACGATGTAGATGTATGTGGAGCTGGGAAGGCTTATGATATGGTAGCAAAAATGTGAGCAATAATCAATTCAGAGATGCAAAGTTGAATAAACGGTCAACGACGGTACTGTGCTGGTCCTAGGCTAGACCGTACTAGAGACGCGAGCCTAGAACACGAACAAAATCATGGCGCGGCACGTAAACAAGGGAGGAGCACTCTCTGAATTTTTTCCATTTTTCACTTCTTTTTTGCACTTTTTTCCCTCTTTTTTTTGCTCCGCAACAATTTTTTTTCGAAAAAGTCTACAAATGGTCTAAAAACTGCGTAGCCAGAATTTTCTAGACTTAGTTTTTTCGAGTTTGGAACTATTTTTCTACTACAGATAGCACGGAAGTTGGGGAGTCCGACTTGGTCATGACTCGAAGTATCGCGTGATCTGGAACTCAAAAACAAAGCAACAAATACTGGACTCGGACTAGGACTGGTGGCGGAGATGAATCTGGTGGAACTCGGACTAGTGGTTGTATATGGCGATGGTATATCTGGACTCGGATTGGTGGTGGTATATGGCGATGGTATATGTGGACTCGGATTGGTGGTTGTATATGGCAGCGGCGATGTATATGGTGGGGTTGTGGTATATGGTAATGATGATGACGATGGTGCGGCGGCGGCGTGACAACCTGTGAACAGAACTCGAAACTCTAAAGGAAACTAGACGCTAAGACCAGCAACTAGACACGATGATGCAACCGCAAATTCAACAATGCAAAACCCTAAAAAGATTATGCAAAGGCTCAGATTGGTTCGGATATGATGACCTAACCCTAATTTTTTTTCTTGGCTTTTTCGTGGACTGTAGGTATGAAGAACAGACTCGATCTAAACTATGAAAAACTGTAAAATCTCATCGAGCAACCTGGAAATCTGATACCACTTGATAGAGGCGAAGGTGTCCCGATGTTTCGATGAGATGGTGGCTATCGTTTCTGTGGGAGTCGACCTTGACGATCCGACTACGAACGTGCGAGACGTCACGCCTTAGCAATCGCTAAACCAACTTCCGAGGGTTATTGACCACGCCGGAGCACGATCAACCTGACACGAGGGTCTATTTCCTGCGAGCAAACGAAGAACAATCAAGAAACTGAGATTGCAATCTGGATATTGCGAATAAAAGAGGAAAGCTTTATTAATAAAGGTGGGGTTCTGTGACGTCTTGGTCTGGTCGCTGGACACAAACGAAGTACGTGAAGTTGCATGTAACATCCCAAATTTTCAATTTGGAATGTTATACATTAGATCATCATTGCATACCATATTTTATTTTGCATTTTGGTTGATCCTAGAAATTCTACGCAACTCAATGACCCACGGAGAGAGTTGGGGATTTCGTTATTTTCATATTTGAGTTTTCTCAAATTTTGAGAATAGGATCATTTGATTTTATTTATTTTATCATCAATTATTTTTATTACAAAAATATGAGAGAGGGAATAAAATGACTTTCCCAAAATAAAGAAATATTGAGGATTTAATAATAAAATCAAATAGGATTTTATTTCGGAGTTTTTCGGTGTTTTATTTGAAATTTAGGAAAAATATGTGTTTTTCAAAATTGCATTTAGGTCCCAACTAAATGTTCACCTTGTGCGGCTTGATTTTAGAAGCCCGTGAAAATTTATTTTGTAATTTTTGGAGTCCGTTTAGTATTTCTTTTTATTTTTCTTCTGCGCGTAATTATTTTTAAAAAAAAATCGAACCGACCTAGGGCTGTGTCCGACTAGGACTCCCGGCCCGTTAGGCTATTTAAGCCGGGGGGAGGCCCAGCCAGAGCTAACCCTAGCCCGAGCTGCCCCAGCTCCCGCCGCCGCCGCACGCCGCCCGAGGTCCGCCGCCAACTCGAAATCCGCGCCGGTTTTTTCAAAAAACCGTTCGGTTTTTCCGTCGGTTTTTTTTAGATTCGTTTTTTTAAAATAGATCGGTTTTTCCTGTTTATTTAATTTAGCGAGCGTTCGTCGTTTTTCTTTTCTCGGATTAAATCCGCGATTTTTCTGATCGCGATTCCTGATCCGATTTTCTTTTTAGTATAACTTTTCGCTCGTTTATCGGAATCAGGTGATTCAAGCGCCTAGAGTTTCGTCTCGAAACCCTCTATCCGTTTAACCAACTTAAACAGGATTTTGCTACTGTAAAATATGCCCTAGATCCAGATTAGTAGAACGAAGTTGTTTTCTTTCGCCGTTTGACTTTCGTTGCTTCGTTCGATTTGATTCTTTTGCCAACCGGAGTTCTTGAGTTGAACCTTCTGGTTAGTTCTCTTATTTGAGTTTTACCTGTGCATTAGTTGAGTACTTATTGTATGCTTGTTTGTTTTTCTGCGATAGAATACCCGGAGTGCGCCGCTTGTTACTTCGAATCGCTGGGTTTCCCGGATCATCAGCAAGGCAAGTAACACTTTGATCATACCTTTTCTACTACCCAGTTTTATTGCATTAGATCAACCCTCACACATTGCATGGTTAGGATCTAATTAAATTGTGGGATGGGAAGTAGATGAGGTAGTACCTATTACCTGTTTATTATCAAACCTTTAGGAGTTACTTCTACGTTTGCTTATTATGCCATGCTATGCTAGTAGACGTGGATTGGGTGAGTGATATCCATGACAGATGTGGGTTTTGTTAATTAATGGTTATCTAAGGTGGCAACTTAAACACACATCTGGGTGGATTGAGGCACCTGGGTATTCCAGGACTTGCCTGTTTTCTTTTGGACCGCCACCCAGGCTCAAAGGGATCATGAGACTATTCATACTAGAAACTTCTGTGTGCAGCCACAAGCTATTATGGGCTCTAGCATAGTTGACTAAGTCGTGCGAACTCTTACAGTGGTAGACTAGCAGATGTAGGGGATGTAGGTGGTACGGTCTACCTGGTCGTAAGGTGCTAGCACTTCTGAAAGACTATGTCTCGGTCATCCGTCTTCTCAAACACCCTGTAGTGCGAGAAACCCAACGGAGGCGATCGAGTCTTGTGGGGAAAAGTGCACAAACCTCTGCAGAGTGTAATAAACTAATCATGGTTAGCTGTGTCCCCGATTATGGACATCTTGAGTATCTAGTACCTGAATTATCATGTGAATCTCAACATGTTACTCTAAATTAATTTTGTTGGGTTATGTTTAAAGATGATGCTTAATTGGGATTGAGAATGCTGTCAACCATTCTCAATGTTTAACAACTACCATGATAGTTAAATAAATTTTATTCCTTTGAAGTAGGGAAAAATTGGCTTTACGCAAAACTGTAACCATAGAGCTTTCCACCAGCCAAATATGCATATAGTATAGCTGTTTCATTCCATTACTCTCTATGTGTTACATTGCCAGCATATTCCATGTGATGACCCGTTTCGGGCTGCAACGTTAATGTTGCAGACTTTTCAGACGATGATTAAGGAGTTTTAGGTCGTGGTTCTATACTCAGTGATGCCGTTGGAGTTGATGGACTCACTTATCTTCCAAGCCTTCCGCTGTTATTGTTATTAGATGGCCTTAAGCCATATTTATTGTAATAAGTTCTCTTTTGAGACACTCGATGTAATAAGTGTGTGATTGCTACTCTGCTATAAATCCTCCGAGTACTGTGTGGTGTCAGCATTACTTATCCAGGGATGACACCGGAGCACAGAGATCAGACTGTTTAAGGTCTGGTCGCTACATTGCAGCTATGGCGAACTTTTAATCTAAACAAAACCCAAAGTCTAAATGATGCCCTAAGGGATGTATATATGGAGGAAGAGGGGGGGATTTCGTGGCCCTTGGAGGAGGGGTCCGAAACCAAACCTAAATCTTGTTTCCCCACACATACGGACTCTATAAACAGCCTATACTTAAGTATTTCGAAAATACATGGGCCTGGCCCAATAATAAGGTGACGAAGCACCTAAAATAGCCTCTGGACGAAATTTATGAAGTGGCATCTTGTATATTTCGTCCAAGACTTCATGCACTCCTTATGGTGGCTTCAAAGTCCTGAAATCATCACTTGTAACTCCGTTCTTGATCCCCTTGCGCATGCCATCATCTCCATGCTTGAACTTGCTCTAAGGTTCATCTTTCTTGTCCAAGCTAGGCCCTTCATTTGTAAGCAAAAAAATGTATCCAATTTAGGCAGCATCATATTCTCATGAACATTAGAATCATTACCAAGAAACGAAAGTACCTGATAATTCAAATTAGCGTGCGTGAGCTCTAGTAATTGGTCCAGTATGTATAGGAGCAGGGGTTGTGGGTGTAACAATGGTATTGATGTCCTCATCACACATGACACCAGCAACCAAACTAAGAAATAAATCTCAACCTGTCCTGTTCTGTACGGAGACAACAAGGACTACACTAAACACCAAATTCTACACTGGGAAAAAACTTTATTTTATCATGTACAGGGATGGTAAGAGCTATTTAACCAGAGTTTTCCCGCACCATCCTGCCTATTGAAATCAAGAAGCTGATTTTAAAAAGGTCCATGCAACACTATGTCTAATAGTCTATTGGAAACAACTTAGAAATAGTCTCTCTATGTGAACTATTTTTCTATTTGGTATCCAAACAAAGCATTTTCATTTTACCAGTGTATGGGCCTATTATTCACTCAGATGGCACTGCAATATGATAAGTTGTTCTTTATTCTATTATTACATGCTAGATTATTTTAAGTTCAACAATCATCATACTCCAATTTCATATTCTATGGCAAACCATTTAATTTCAAGAAACACAAAGAAGTCTAATCGACAAATTCCATTACTATGGGAAAACACACAAGTAAATGGGAGCAAACTCTAAAATACAGACCATTTTAGCAAACCATGTAATCTAAAAGAATTGGATTAAAAACAAGGGCACCTTCATGGGAAAATATACCTATTTATATTATTTGGGTTTCCTATAATGAAAATCCTAGAGCAGAAAACCTAGAAGAACATTAACATGGAGCTAACACTGTCTTAAGTGGAAAAGCACAAATATGTACATGGCATCGCATGACACACCCTTCCTCTCGCTTGGAACATCTAGAAGATAATTTATGCTCCCAAATTACTATTGATGCAATCTAATATATGAGATGATTTTATGCCTTCTCGTATTTGTACAATAAAATATTTTTCTTTTACGGCCATAAAGAAGCATCATCCATGCATTTAGTCATGGTCATAAAGAAGCATCATCTGTGCATTTAGTTGGGGAAGTTTCATCAATCTGTAGTGTCTGCTTCCCATGCAAATCGACGCATGCATCAAATTCAGAGGTGCCTAGCAAATTTGTGTGCAGTGATGTAAACTTGGATTTCGGCATTGCACACACGCTAGGAAACCGAGTAGGACTAGGCCTTAAAAATTCAGCAAAATACGAACAAGTCACATTAATATTGGCTATGATGTTGCCTCTCCACGTGAACATAAGAGCATACGAAATTTCTATAAAGAAAAAAGAGCACCATAAACTACAATAGGCAAAAATTGAGAACCATCTTAGGCTCATACTTGAAACCTTCGGTAATATGTAGCTCCTCACGAGCAGAAAGTATATTGTCCAGCTGCTTATCCTTAGTATGGCGTGGGCATAGATTATAGCGGATCTTCTCTAGTTCCTGCAATGATCCCATGTTATAGTTAAGACTTCAAAACCATCTCTTCAGAAAAGTGGAGGATGAGATCTGCGGGAGACCTACCTTAGCTTTGGCGAGCACTACGTATGGTGTGTTGCGGCTGCCAATCAAGAACTCGCCAATCACCGCCTTCGAGGAGCCTCCAGCAACACGTCGACGACTGAAGGACCGAGTGTGGAGGAGTGGAATCAAGCGGGGAGATGAGTGCCTTGGTGCTGGACGGACGGCTTGAAAGCATTGGTGGAGAGCGTGACGTCACAGCTTCTTGCCTCCTCCACCTCCTCCTTCCCTCTTGATACGTCTCCGTCGTATCTATAATTTTTGATTGTTCCATGCCAATATTATACAACTTTCATATACTTTTGGCAACTTTTTATACTATTTTTGGGACTAACATATTGATCTAGTGCCAGATCCTGTTTGTTGCATGTTTTTGTTTTGCATAAAATCCATATCAAACAGAGTCCAGATGGGATAAAAATTGATGAAGATTTTTTTGGGAATATATGTGGATTTTGGGAAGTGGAATCAACGTGAGATGATGCTCGAGGGGCCCACGAGGCAGGGGGCGCGCCCCTGACCCTCATGGACACCCCGTAAGGCGGTTGTTTCCCTTATTTCGCCGCAAGAAAGCTAATATCTGGATAAAAATCGTGTTCAAATTTCAATCCAATCGGAGTTACGGATCTCCGGGAATATAAGAAATGGTGAAAGGCTAGATCTGGGAACGCAGAAACAGAGAGAGACAGGGAGACAGATCCAATCTCGAGGGGGTTCTTGCCCCTCCCATGCCATGGAGACCAAGGACCAGAGGGGAAACCCTTCTCCCATCTAGGGGGAAGGTCAAGGAAGAAGAAGAAGGGGGGCTCTCTCCCCCTCTCTCCCGGTGGCGCCGGAACGCCGCCGGGGCCATCATCATCACCGCAATCTACACCAACAACTTCACCACCGCCATCACCAACTCTTCCCTCCTCTATGCAGCGGTGTAACCCCTCTTTTACCTGCTGTAATCTCTACTTAAACATGCTGCTCAATGCTATATATTATTTCCCAATGATGTATGGCTATCCTATGATGTTTGAGTAAATCCGTTTTTTCCTATGGGTTAATTGATGATCGTGATTGGTTTGAGTTGCATGTTTTATTATTGGTGCTGTCCTATGGTGCTCTCCGTGTCGCGCAAGTGTGAGGGATCCCCGCTGTAGGGTTTGCAATATGTTCATGATTTGCTTATGGTGGGTGGCGTGAGTGATAGAAACACAGACCCGAGTAAGTAGGTTGTTTGCGTATGGGAATAAAGAGGACTTGATACTTTAATGCTATGGTTGGGTTTTACCTTAATGATCTTTAGTAGTTGTGGATGCTTGCTAGAGTTTCAATCATAAGTGCATATGATCCAAGAAGAGAAAGTATGTTAGCGTATGCCTCTCCCTCAAATAAAATTGCAATAATGATTATCGGTCTAGTTATCGATGGCGTAGGGACAAATAACTTTCTTGTGTGACAACAAGCTCTCTACTAAAACTAACTTAGTTGTGTCTTCATCTAAACAGCCCCTACTTTTTATTTTCGTGCTCTTTATTATCTTGCAAACCTATCCAAAAACACCTACAAAGTACTTCTAGTTTCATACTTGTTCTAGGTAAAGCGAACGTTAAGCGTGCGTAGAGTTGTATCGGTGGTCGATAGAACTTGAGGGAATATTTGTTCTACCTTTAGCTCCTCGTTGGGTTCGACACTCTTACTTATAGAAAGAGGCTACAATTGATCCCCTATACTTGTGGTTATCAAGACCTTTTTCTAGCGCCGTTGCCGGGGAGTTATAGCGTGGGGTGAATATTCTCGTGTGTGCTTGTTTTCTTTATCACTAAGTAATTTTTATTTGTTGTTATAAGTTGTTCTCTATCTTTAGTTATGGATATGGAACACGAAATACCAAAAAATAGGTTTACTTGCTACTCATGGAGATGGGGAACCTCCTAAAACCCTCGATGCTCATTATGTGAAAAATATTATGTACTACTTTGATAACCCTGAGAAAACCCCATTCAATTATATAATGGGAGACACGTTGGATCAACGTGAATACTTTAGGGATTTTCGCTTGACTCAAAAAGGGAAACTTTTATGGGATCAAATTTATATGTTGCATTAGTATGCTCGGCAACTATGCTTGAGATATGATTATACTTGTTGCTCTAGGATGAAGGCTCCACACCTTCCCTTTTCATGCGAGTTTAATGATAATGAAAGCTTAGCTTCTTATGCTAATGGTATATATGATTACTATGATGTGGAACGAATAGAAGAATTCGTTGATTTTATGGGTGCTTATGAAATTGAATCTTTGTTTAAAGAGTGTGAAAATATTGATGATGCTGTTTACAGACCTGAAAATTTTGCTATACTTAAATATTGCTATGAAAATTATGAATTCAATTCTGATATTGATGATTTTATTGAGAGAGTCTCCGTTGTCCAAGAAGAGACTAATATTTTGCAAGAGTCTATGGAAGAAGAAATTGATGAAACTGTGGGCTCATTGGATGAAAAAGATGATGAGGAGAGCGAAGAACAAAAGGAGGAAGAGTGGATTAGCTACCCGTGCCCACCTTCTAATGAGAGTAACTCTTCAACTCATACATTGTTTAATTTCCCTTCGTGCTTACCGAAGGATGATTGCTATGATGATTGTTATGATCCCGTTGATTCTTTTGAAATATCCCTTTTTGATGATGCTTGCTCTGCTTGTGGCCAAGATGCCAATATGAATTATGCTTATGGAGATGAACTTGCTCTAGTTCCTTATGTTAAACATGAAATTGTTGCTATTGCACCCACGCATGATAGTCCTATTATGTATTTGAATTCTCCCGACTACACTATATCAGAGAAGTTTGCCCTTATTAAGGATTATATTGATGGGTTGCGTTTCACTACTACTCATGATGATTTTGATAGATATAATATGCATGTGCTTGCTGCTCCTACTTGCAATTATTACGAGAGAGGAACTACATCTCCGCCTCTCCATGTTTCCAATATGATAAAATTGCAAGAAACTTCTTATGCTATGCATTGGCCTTTACTTTGTGTGCATGAATTGTTCTTTTATGACATGTCGATGCATAGGAAGAGAGTTAGACTTCGTCATTACATGATATATGTTGCTTTGTGATCACTACTAAATCACAAATCATTGTTAATTAAAATTGGCTTTGATATACCTTGGGATCCACGTGAATTCATTACTTGAGCACTTTATGCCTAGCTTAATGGCTTTAAAGAAAGCGCTGCCAGGGAGACAATCTGGAAGTTTTAG